>NW_025534376.1:0-213771 GCF_020615455.1 Coregonus clupeaformis | reverse complement strand
GAGTTCATTGTTCAAATGTATTTATGTTTGCATTAAACATTTAGAGACTAAATATAGTTTACATGTTGTCTAAGTCAAACCCTGTCTATTTTGCCCCATAGTTGCATGCCAGTTTTGTTGTAAACAGCCAACCCCTCTATAAGTGTTACAGTGGAGGTGTGATAATACCCATAAACCTAGCGGTCAAACAGGAAAATGGTTCCAATCGTTTTCCACCATTAATTTTTCCTTGGCGATTTTAGAAACACATAAAATACTTTTATTTTATTTATTTTTTATTTTATTTCACCTTTATTTAACCAGGTAAGCCAGTTGAGAACAGGTTCTCTCATTTGCAACTAGGACCTGGCCAAGATAAACGCAAGTAGTGCAATAAAAACAACACAGAGTTACATATGGGTAAAAAAACCATAAAGTCAGAAATACAACAGAAAATATATATACAGTGTGTGCAAATGTAGCAAGTTATGGAGGGTAAGGCAATAAATTACTGTAGTGCAGAATAATTACCCAATGTTATTAACACTGGAATGCTAGATGTGCAAGAGATTATGTGCAAATAAATACTGAGGTGCAAAAAGAGCAAAATAAATAACAATATAGGGATGAGTGTAGTTGGGTGGGCTAATTTCAGATGGGCTGTGTACAGGTGCAGTGATCGGTGAGTGCTCTGACAACTGATGCTTAAATTTATTGAGGAGATAAAGTCTCCCTTCCAAGATTTTGCAATTCGTTCCTCTTGGCAGCAAAATGAAAATGGTGTTGGCTTTGGGAAATTCCATAAATATCCCTGCTGGAGCGCGGACTACGGGTGAGTGTCTTATACCAAAGCTAAATAGATTTGCCTAGCAGTGATTTATAGATGGCCTGGGAGCCCAGTGGGTTTTACCGCACAACATGTAGTGAGGACCCACGGCTACGGTCCAGTGGTGGGTAGTGTATGTCTTTGGATACCGGATGGCACTGTATACTACATCCAATTTGCTGATAAGTGTTGGAGTATTTTAAATACATTATCAGATTGATTCAGTTTCACGGGCATGTTTCCATGAGATGAAGGAAGCTTTGTTGGCGAACCTTGATTCTAGATTTAACTTTAGATAGGGAGATCTTTTTGAGTCTGGAAGTTATTTACATCACAACCAACACCTAGATATTTGTAGTTTCCACATACTCTAGTCAACTGAGTGGTATTATCGGGTGGCCGATTGCTCCATGTTCATTAAAAGCGTGCATTTAGTTTTACTAGTGTTTTAATAAGAGCAGTTGAAGGCTACTGAGAAGGGATTGTTGTATGCATTACGTTTGTTTTTAGCACAGTGTCCAATGAAGGGGCCGATTATACAAAATGTGTCTCTGCGTAGAGGATGGATCCTGAAGTCACCAGCATCAGCACATCATTATATACACGGAGAAAAGTGTCGGCCCAGAATGTAACCCTGTGGCACCCCCATAGAGACTGCCATAGGTCCAGACAACAGGCCCTCCTGATTTGACACACTGAACTCTATCTGAGAAGTAGTTGGTGGACCAGTAGACATCATTTGAAAACAGCTATTTAGTCTCGAGAATGCTGTTGACGTGTAAAGTTTGTGCCAATAGATCGATGAACGCTGCACAGTACTGTCTATTTCATCTTTTTATAATATCAATTTAGACCTTAACGTGAAAACAGAAGTCACACCAGCTCCGACCGGATTGCACTAGCGCGAGAAAGGTGCTGTATTCGAAAATTCGATGATCTGTTTATTAATTTGGTTCAATTGTCAGGGCAGGATGGATATTGAGTCTGTAGCAGTTTGGATCTGCAATTTGATCCTACTTTCTCTCTGGGGATCTCTTATTTCTTATGTTATTTTGTTTTGTTGTCTGTGGCCCAGCTGATTTGTAGGGGTCCAAGATTTTGCACTAACCCAAGCATCAGCTGTCTGAATTTGTGTGAAGAAAAGCGCATGGGCAAGTTGCAGCCGAGTGCAGAGTTGGTGGGGTTAGTGTTGGCCGAGATGAAAGCATGCCAGCTGTAGCAAAATGCTTGTTGAAATTCTCGATTATTTACATTAAATCGGTGGTATAGTGTTTCCTAGCCTCAGTGCAGTGAGGGCAGCTGGGAGGAGTATGCTCTTATTCTCCATGATTTCAGTGTCCCAAAACTTTTTGAGTTAGTGCTAAATCAAATTTCTGTTTGAAAAAGTTAACCTTTGCTTTCCTACTGCTTGTGTATATTGGTTCTTTTCCTAAAAGTTGCATATCGCGGGATTTTATCTATTCCATGTTTTTTGTGCTGTCAGCGGTCAAAGTCCTGCGAGAACCAGGGCCTATATCGGATTCTTAGTTCTGTATTTTTTTTAATGGGGCATGTTTATTTAAGATTGAGAGAAATTCACTTTTAAGGAACAGCCCAGCACATCCTCTACTGGCGGAAATGAATCTACCTATCCATCAGATGCCTGAGCCAGAATTCAATTAGGAAGCCTCCTCCTAAAGTGTTTTTTTCAGTGATGAGGTGTGTCGTTTGACCGCGCGACCGTTACGGACGCAGGCAATGAGGCAGTGATCGCTGAGATCCTGGTTGAGGCAACTGAAGTGTATTTAGAGGGTATGTTAGTGGATGTTTTTGTCATTTTACTTTTGGGTTTACTTTTCGTTATAATTTCTGAGGTTGGGGGCATCTAGCTTGGATTGATGTTATGTTTAAACATATCTTTTCACCAAGCAGTACAACTCTGAGAGGATAAATGGGGGCAATCAATTCACATTTTCCAGGGCACAGCTAGGGCTGGGGTCTAGCAAAACGCACAGTGAGAGACTTATTTCTGGAAAGGTGGATTTTTAGTAAGAAAACAAACTGTTTGGGCTCAGACCTGGATAATAGTGATAGAGCTCTGCATATCTCTAATGGTTGCAACTCCACCCCTTTGGCAGTTCTATCTGAACGGAAAATGTTATAGTTAGGGATAATTTCGCATGAGTTCGGGTTTTGTCAGTGTGTGCTAAGCAGTAATAACTCAAACTTCAACTTCTGATATTTATGTGCAAACAACTTTTCTAGTGCTGAAGTCATCAAATGATGCGCCTGATTAAAGAGGCTTCCGCCTGGGTTACCCTCTACATCCAACAGGGACTAGAATAAGGATACGCTTCAAAGGCTTCAAAAAACTGGTCTTCTAGTGCGTTGATACATAGAATAAAGGGGCAGATTTCCGGGTGTTATAAAAAGATTCAGGGCATTAATCTTTGGACTAAGAATATGGAGGGATTGATAAAGTGGAGTAAACTAAGCGTTAGTAACAGTAAATTCTGAGTCATCATTATGGTCTCCGCGTGTATGGGGAGGTGCAAGGCTATCAAGGCGGTTTATAGCCGGGGTCTACAGTGATATAGTACTAGTCAAATTTCCACCCAAAACCCCAACCATGTTTGAGTAGGTGAGACTATCATGTAATTAAAAAGGCAACATTCCATAATTCAGCTGATTGTTAGCTGTGGTTATCGCCAAGGTCGGTGGTGAAGCACTGGTAAGAGGCCTTGGCGATGTGCTAGCGGGCCAATAATGATGAATCTTGCGTTTTTTTTAGCCACATCAAGGCGATTTAGGTACGGCAGACGTGTGAAGTAGGGATGGCGAGGCTCGTGTCAGCACTAGGTGGTCCCGTCCGGTTGACAGAGAGGTCTACCGGGGAGATGGGCCTCACTCAGATATTAGCCCAACCACCGTCCGTTTTGTTATGTAGCCCTTATATCCTTTCCAGTGATTCCAGTGATTCCGTGAAAAACTATATTTCTTATACTGTGTTTCCTTCGAAAAAAAATCCAATGTTCTTTTTAGCTGTAGCTATAGCAAGTAGCTAGTTAGCTGCTAGCTAGTTTCAACTGGAGAATTCTAAATTCTGAATAAAGGTAATCATATTTTTCCACATTAATGGTTAGATATATTTTGTAGAAGGATAAAAAGTCTATTTTTACAAAATACAAAAACAGATATTTCCTATCTTACAACACCACAAAACAAGGACTCACTACTTACGCCATCTTAGAAAAAAGTAGGCGTAGCGTTTTCATGTAACCATTAAATCTCTGTTAACAAGTTATTATTTTGTCTTTTTTCTCTTACATATGACATTTCATTGAATATTTTGTGTTTCAATACAAATTGGATTCAACCTTCTGTTCTGTGTGTCGCCCAGCAGAGCTCACCCAATGTTGCCCTTCACTACCCAGTCCACAATAATTCCGCTCTCACCTCTCAGCAGGGAAAGAATCCAACATTTTGTTGCAAGGGCATGATCTGTTCTCTTTTTCATCCCTAGATATGTTCCCTTCGAATTGCTTACTCTTGTCTCTCTTCTCAAACCCATTGAGGAGCCTCCCCCCTTCACCTTCTCATCCCTATTAACGGGTTGATCTCCCATCTCACATCACTCAACTTGGACCAAATAACCAATCAGGGATGTCTGGTTGTGACCCTATTTCCATAGGGTCCATCTTTAATTCTAAGATAATAGTAATGTCCATCTAACATAATCTACATTCATAGATAATTCCATCCATACTAATCTAAAAATAATGAGGTAATTCCATCCCGTAATCTAAAATAATAGGTAATGTCCATCCATATATCTAATATTGAGGTAATGTCCATCCATCTCTAATCTAAAATCATAGAGTATCTCCATCCATACTTATTCATACAAAATAATAGTATTCCATCCATACTTCTTTTTTTTTCTTTATTGTTTTATTTACTTTTGCAGCCTTGAATCTCATGTAGAATTCTGCCGGGGTGAGTTATGTCACCTCTAAAGTAGTTAATGTTGTTAAAATGGACCAAACATTAATTTGTAAAATTACTGCAGACCTTTAATCCTAACACTCTTCAATTTGTTATGTTCTTTTTTATATCGAGTACCCCTTTAACAAACTAACTTGTAATGGTCTTTTAACTTGCAGATGAGCAGACATGCAGTTTAGTGCCAAGTGCATGGATATATAGCATGTGATGAGTCTCCATCCACTGTGGTTTTCCCGCCCTTACCTCACCATGCCGAGATAGAGCTCTCTCTGAGTTCGCTTCCAGCTCTTCTGATCGGAAGTCATGGCCAGGAGAGGTGACCTCTCTTGGCACATGGCGTCATTCAGCTGTAGTGGAGGACCCAGCAGGTGCACCAGCGCCATGAACTCGCCTGCAGCTCACCCCGCACTCCCCCCTTTCCCCTCCTCTCACAGGTACCTGGCCTATCCATGCCCTCTAACAGGTACCTAGCCCTATCCATGCCTCTCACAGGTACCTAGCCCTCATCCCTCCTCTAAAGGTACCTGGCCCTATCCTCTCCTCTCCTTTGTACCTCTATCCCCTCCTCTCCAAGGTACCTCCCCTATCCCCTCCTCTCACGTCCTACCCTATCCCCCTCTCCAAGGTCACTATCCCTCCTCTCATCTACCCCTATCCATCCTCTCCCGGGTACCTAGCCCTATCCTCCTTTCGTACTCCCTATCCCCTCCCTCACATTACTCCCCCTATCCCCCTCTCGGTACCTAGCCCTATCCCTCCTCCCTCAGGTACCTAGCCCTATCCCTCCTCTCCCAGTACCTACCCTATCCCCTCCTCTCACGGGTACCTCCCCTATCTCTCTTCCTACCCCTATCCCCGCCTCTCACGGGTCCTAGCCCTATCACTCCTCTCACGTACTACCCTTCCCCCTCTCACTACCTATATCCCCTCCTCTCACAGTACTAGCCCTACCTCTCTCGGTACCTCCCTATCCATCCTCTATCAGTTACCATTAGCCTATCACCTCCTCTCACGAGTCCTCCTATCCACGCCTCTCTACCAGTCACCTAGCCTTATCCATGCCTCTCTCAGGTACCTCACCCTATCACATGCCTCTAAAGGTACCTTATCCATGCCTCTCACAGGTACCTAGCCCTATCCTCCTCCTCATACCTAAGCCCTATCTCTCTCCTCTCACAGATACCTAGCCCTACTCCCTCCTCTCAAGGTACCTGCCTATCCTCTCCTCTCTCATACCTACCCCTATCCCCTCCTCTCACAGGTACCTACCCCTATCCACGCCTCTCCAAGGTACCCTAGCCCTATCCCCTCCTCTCTACCTACCTATCCCTTCTACCTACCTATCCCCTCCTTTCACGGGTACCTAGCCCTATCCTCCTCTCACGCGTGCCTCCCCTATCCACCCCTCTCACGGGTACCTGCCCTATCCTCTCTCAGTCCTACCTATCCCTCCCGGTACGTCAGCCTATCCCCTCCTCTGGTATCTCTTCCCCTCCTCTCGCAGACCCAACTCCTATCCCCTCCTCTTTTACCAGTATTTCCTGTTCTGGGTACAAATATCCATTCAGATCCCTTTAAAATCTACTTAGATCTGTCCCCCTGGCCTTGAATTATCTTTTTTTCACTTTTTTAGTTAGGTCAGGTTACATGTTTGTTGGTTTGTCTAGGTTTTGTTTTTAATTCTTGTCTAGGACATGTTTGTATGTTGATGGCTGCCTGGATTAGTTCTCAGTTGGAGACAGCTGTTGGTTTTATTGTCTCTAATTGGATTTTAGGCAGCCATGTATCATGTGTTTGTGATAATGGTGTCTACTGTGATTTTTGCTTGTCTGTGCACTCTTATTAGCTTCACTGATTTTGTTGTTTTGTTAGTTTTGATTTTCGTTTACGTGTTTGTCTCTCTCTTCTATAATTAGACTTATTTCACGCTGCCCATGTCCTTTCTTTTTTTGAGATTACCCACCATCAAAACCCGTTCCAGGGCCAAGGGTCTGACATGGGGGAGGATTTTGGAAGTAAAGGGTCTTGACTTGGGGGTCCTGGATGATGGATTGTGTGAAAGTGACTTGCATATCGTCAGCAGGGCCTTCATCATTCTCAGGAGGGGAGCGAGAGGCAACCCCAAAAAAGTTTTTGGGGGGCACATGGCATCGCAGGCTGGGCAGCAGGAGGGCTGCCACGGAGCCGTGGAAGAAGGCTATTTACGGGGAGCCATTGTGCATAGGGGAACCAGTTGAGCACTAAACTAGGTGTGTTACATCTCAGCCCGTTCCTATCCCGGTTAAGGCCAGTGGTGTGTATTCCCGTCGAGGCCTGTTCCTCTCCGCATCAGCCCACGGTGTGCGTCGCGCAGTCCACCGCGGTTCTGTCTACTAAGCCTCGTGTGCGTGGCCATGCCAACCCCTGTTCCCTGTCCGTACCAACCCGGTTCGTCGCCATCCAGCCACCTGTTCCTGCTCCCCGTACCAACCCACGGTGTCGTCGCCCGCCCGTCCGGCCTGTTCCTGCCGCTCGCACCAACTCGTGCGCGTCTCCCTGTTCCTGCTGCCACCGCTAGTCTCTGCGCTCATCCAACCCCCCGGCCTGTTCCTGCCACTCGCACCAAACCTATCGTCGTCACCCGGTCCGGCCCTGTTCCTGCTCCCCCCACTAGCCCTGAGTCGTGTCCTCGGCGGACCACCAGTTCCCGGCACCACCCACTCCTTATGTTCTCCCGGTCCAGCATGCCTTCTCCACTAACCTGGATGTTCCTCACCCTACCT
Source organism: Coregonus clupeaformis (assembly GCF_020615455.1). Lineage (NCBI taxonomy): Eukaryota > Metazoa > Chordata > Actinopteri > Salmoniformes > Salmonidae > Coregonus > Coregonus clupeaformis. Next base: position 206,220 of record NW_025534376.1, on the reverse strand, counting down.
CCCGTTCCCTTCTCACCACCTATAGTGCGTCTCTCTCGGCCGACGCTCCTCTCCACTCTCCGTCTCCGCCCACTGTCTCCCCTGAATGCCTGTCTCCCTCTCTTTCCTCTCAGCGCTGCATACTCGTCTGTACTGACTGCAAACCCCGTCTGCCATGAGCTTCACCTCCCCCGGGCTACCCCTTCCGCCAGACAGGAGCCGCGTCGAGCCTTCCGCTTCAACAGGATCGCCAGAGCCTTCCGCCACGATCCCAGCCTTCGACCAAGACAGGATCAGCCCAGAGCCTTCCCGCGAGCGATCAGCCAGAGCCTTCCCGCCGGAGCAGGATCAGCCAGAGCCTTCCGCCATGACCAGATCCCAGCCTTCCGCCAGCCATGAGCAGCCAGATCCGTCCAGCCTGCTGCCGCGAGCAGCCAGATCCGTCAGCCAGCCGCGGGCAGCCAGATCCGTCAGCCTGCCGCGAGCAGCCCGATCCTTCAGCCACCGCCGGGCAGCCAGATCCGTCAGCCAGCCGCGGGCAGCCAATGTCCGGCCGGCCGCCGGGCGGCCATCCGTCGGCCAGCCGCCAGCTCCGCGGGGATCCCGCCAGCGCGTCCAGCCAGGATCCACCAGCCGGCCAGGATCCGCCAAGCCAGCCAGCCGGATCCCCATTCAGTCGTGCTGCCCCTTGAGTCGGTGCTCCTTACCTGGTGCTCCCCTTATCCTGGTGCTCTCCTTATCCTCTGCTCCCTTATCCTGGTGCTCCCCTTATCTCTCCCCTTTCCGGTCTCCTTATTCGGTATGCCTCTTTCTGCTGCCCCTTAATCCGTGGGGGTTAGTTGAGGGTGTCATTTAGGCTGTAGTGACTATGGTGGGGTGGGGACCCCTACCAGTGCCAGAGCCGCCACCGTGGACAGACCTCCCAACCCTCCGTTTTTCCCGGATTCGCTTTGAGATTATTCACCACCCTGCCTTAGTTATCTTTGTTTTCACTCATATTTGGGTTAGGTCAGGGTGTACATTGATATGTTTTTTGGTTTGTCTAGGGTTTGTAGGTTTTAGGTATTGTCTTGTCTAGGTGTTTGTATGTTGATGGCTGCCTGCATTGGTTCTCAATTGGGAGACACTGTGTTTATTGTCTCTAATTGCCATTTTAAGGCAGCCATGGGCATCATGTGTTTGTGGGTAATTGTCTATGTGGGACTTTTTGCTTTCTGTGCACTTACGTTATTTTGGCTTCACTCGTTTGTTGTTTTGTTAGTTTTGGATAGTGTTCGGTTTCTTTTTCTCTCTTCTATAATTAAGGATGTATTTTTCACTCCGCTACCCTTGGTCCTTCTCTATCTTACATCTCGATACTACACACACTCTAAGCGTTTACTCTGGAATGTTAATGTTTGCTCTGAGTGTGGTTTAATGGTTCCCAATGCTTACCTTTAATAGCAATAAAGGTTGATTTTTATCCCAAATTCTTGATCATATTTTTATTTTTTACCATTCTATTCATTTATGTTTCATTCTGCAGTCCATACCTCTTTGCTAAGTGAGAATGAAGGATATGTCTCCTCACCTGGGGGGTGGCGATAGAGATAACACAACAACACTCAGCACCACTGAGATCTGTGTTTGGCATCTCTAACTCTTGTCTTCGACATGGTCCAGGTACTCCAGGTGACATCTTCCTGCCCAAGCGAGTCAACAGAAAATACAACCTAGCAAAAATGTCAACGATGGAGATTTATGCCATTATTGTCGGTTGGTTTATAAACCTTCTCCCACTCTCAGATTGGTGAGCTAATGCAAGTGTCATCAGAACTCTAGTTCTGCTACTGATATCTCAAAGTCAACAGTTTGCCCAAAGATGCTAAGCATGGCTACTTCTAAATTATTCCCATGCCATAAGCATGTTAGCGGCTCATACAATCTCCTTGAGTTAGTTGGGGCCATCTTAGATCCTCTGTCTGACATCATATCATCATCATAGATAGCATCATCAAGGCTAAAGCCAGCGGGAAGAGGGGGCGTCAGCCCCTTACCTATTTTCTAACTGCCAGATTTCGGCAGAAATACAAAGCTAGTGGTTCACAGATCGCTATCAACCATCCACCAGACTGTCCAACAACACCCCTGCTGACATTCAGTCAAAGGTCTTAAGATCAGTTCTCTCAAAATGGCAGAGCTCTTTGGCCAAGGTCCAGTGAAACCTGTCTAGTTCCACTAGTCCAGAGTCAGTCCAACAACTCAATTTGCTGACTGACTGTGAATGCAGCACCATTCATCCAAATTCATTTCTGTCCCCTGTCATCCATTTTATCTTACTTTATAACGATTTTTGTAACCGTCAAGGCCAGAGTGCCTGCTCCTACAACTCAGCTAGTGAGCAATAATATGACTCTTGCTGACTTGGTCAGACAGGTGTCTGTCAAACTCACCCATTTGTCTCTGAGGTCAACTCTCCACCATTCCATACAGATCTTCATCATCTTTCTCTGACTCCACTTGAGCGTTGTGTTTCTCGCTCTGTTGTTGCTCTGGCAACTGCCTCTCAACAATCAAAACAGAGCTCGGACCAGAGACCTCCAACCTGGCACCAAGACCTACTATCGTCTCTGGTAGAACCACTTGAACATGATATCTCTGACATCCCTCCAGGGCCCGTCGGCCATTTTGGAGAGTGCTGTATACCCCGATTCCACCTCGACAATATCATCTCTGTTCTCACTCTTCCCCTCCTCTAAATGGTCACTAATTATCTTCACAACCCATGCCCATCAGGGAATGTAGTTTCATCTTCTGATAAAGTTGACCTCCTCCATGGTCATGGTTATTTGTCAAAGCTGAGCAATGCATCACTCAGGTCATTCAGATGCAGCTGTGACATATACTGCTTGATCACATTAAGTGTCAAATCCTATCTTCCATTTTCCTCAGAGAATATTGGGAGGCATCCTCTGATCTCTTTGGTGGATTATTTCCGAACTGCTAGGTATCTGTCAATCTCCATGCGTCCGAAATCAGGTCCAAAATGTTCTGGGTGGAAGTGAGTTCAGGTTCCCAGAGGATTTATCGCCAAAACCCTGACAAACTAGGAGGCTGTTCACCTCCCACCATCTCACTGAGGAAAAATACTCCTGTGCAAATCCTTTCTGCAACTGACTACTTGTAACTGAGCCACTGTGCAGGAATCTCCTGTAACTACACTTTCAGTGTCTCCTTACAGAAGACGACAGTACCCTTCTAAGTCTCCCACCTCACCTACCGCTCCCCTCGACACCTGCACTAAGGGGTAATCAACCAGGTGATCTCGGTGCTGAGGTACACTTCAAAGGAAACTGCTCCCCTTCCTTGGGGAGAGCACGTCAATTCATCCTTCACTTCACCGGGTTACTCATATTTCGATTCTTTTTTGCTCAGGTTCCACCTCCCCTTTAGTGCATCCAGCAAACCTCTAACATTTCCATCCAATCAAGTGCTGTTCCGAGCTAAGGCCAAACACTTGTAGGTGAGACCATTCTCAGAGTGCTATCAATCCCATTCTTTGCTACACATCCTAGCACCACCTTCTCACACCATCGTTTCTCGCAGATATTAATTTTCCTGCCCTTGAAAGTTCTCCCAGTACACTGTGGGCCGACGCAAACTCCTTCCCACTAGGAAAAAAAGCTGAGTTCCACTCAAACCCATTGTCTTTGACACTTATTGATGCTCTCAAACCATGTACCACAGAGTAAGATAGACTAACATCTTTTTCTCTTTTCCTCCATGTCAGTCACCACAGCCAAATATGTGCTGGACTCCGCCCCCTGTGGAGCACTCCAGGCGTTCTAAGTCCGCTGACACTGCTCTTGTTGAGGACAGGGGCCGCCCTCCTTCTAGAGTACCTTTGTCAAATCTGTTTGGCTAAAAGGTCTAAAACCCTTCTTTTGTGGCTCTTCACGGACCCATGTAATTACACATGCAGTGAGGATGTCCTCTGCCCACCCGGTATGTCAGTTGTGAAACAAATTTAAGAACCTCCCTCTCCGCAGTGTGGGTAAATTCACCTTTGTGTCTAAGGCGTAACAGTGGCAGTCAGCCAAGGCTTTAGCAAAACTGCAAAAAGGCCTCAGCTTATCCTAAATGTGATCAAGTGTAGAGTGTCCAACTCTGAGAGTTCATCTGTTGGGCAGATTGCAAGTGAGGAGTGTCTGGTAGCCACCCTAACATGTTAGACTCTGTACTGGAGAGCCTTACCAGTTGCCTGACATGAGCCTGCCGATGAATCACAACAAATCCCATACCTTCGCAATGGCAACGGTTCCTCCTTGTGAGCCAACAAAAAAATAAACATATCTACACCTTCATTAAAACTATAATGACACATTGAAGGCGGACCCCTCGAGATGACTTCAGCAGAAAACATCTGGATAGGCTCCTGTCAGTTGAAGCCCCTTCAAGGGTGCATCCTGGAAACCTATATCCATTCTCATTCAGGAGATAACCATAACCCCTTCAATCCATGGTTGGCCACAGAAGCCTCTCTCAGCCAGCGCTGCCTAAACCAGAGGAAGCTGTCGGTCTCAACTCATTTACACTTTGCCCAACTTCTGTTCGGACTCCTGGGGCAGTGTATGGCTTATTTTTTTATCATCATCTTTCGCTGGTGATACCCTCTTATGTGTCCAAGTCTACAATGGAGGATGTAAGTGAAATACTATTTTCATCTGCATAGACTTAATTTAACATATGCTCAATATTCGTTTTATATGTGAAATTCCTTTGTGTCCAAATCACTTCTTCCATATTTAGTGCACTACTTTTACCTTGGTCAAAAGTAGTCCCTATAAAGTGGAGAATCCATTTGGGATGCAGTGACTACTTCAATGCTTCCTCTTCTCCCAGTTATTGTCACAGTCGGTCACACTACTCTCTTCTCACTCAGACCCGCAATGCCTCAAGTGACATCACTCATGGTGTTTAGCTGACCTTAATTACTGAAATTCCCTGCCGAGCCTTAGCCCGGCTGATTAAGGCTGACGGCATGTCTTCCCTCTGCCAGAGGGAAGAGACTAAGAAGAACAGGAAGTGGCGTTTCCCTACCGAAATGCATACTTTCCAAAGATCATGATTAAGGTAGGGTGCTCTGTGTTTTGAGATTACCTCTGTCACAAATTTACCCTACAGATTCACTACACCCCTATTGTCTCTCAGCATTAGAACAAAACTGTTGTCATTGTCTTTAGGGGGTTGAGTGGGGCGCTGTAATGCAATCCTAATACACATGGAGAGAGTCATGGTTATTCCCCAAATGGCACCTATTCCCTTTTCTTTTTCCAGAGCTCTCTGGGCCCTTGTCAAAGTGTCCTTAGTGCGATGGGGTGCTTTTAGAATGCACACTCTGTATTTTACACAGGCTCAGTTGTCCTGATGTGTTTTGTCAACAGCTGTTCAAGGGCAAAGGGGAAGAGACATCAACGGATGCTCTGCCTGCCAAACGTCTCAGAGAGACTCATATTTCACAGGTAATTGCTCGATAATGTCATATTATTATCACCCTATATAAGCTTATTAAAACAGTGACACATACGGCAGACCGCCGGACGGCTGCAGACGGGGCAGGCAGACTGACGAGGCAGGCGGCGGGCAGACAGACGGACAGGCGGACAAAAAGGAGCGGGCAAACAGGCAGACGGACCGGCGGACGGGGCAGAGCGGACAGGCAGGCGGGCGGGCAGACGGACGGGCGGACGAGACGGACAGACTGGCGGACGAGCGAGAGCGAACGGGCATACGAGGCCGGACGGACGGCAGGCGGACGGAGCGGGCGGACAGGCGGAGCGGACAGGCAGGCCGGACAGGCGGACAGGCGGACGGACACAAACACACACATTCATTTTCTGATTTGAAATGTTCTTCTACATGCTGAGTTGGTTCCAGATTCCATCCACTTCCCCACCCGGGGGGGGACTACACCCCCTTCTCTCCAGAGTCCCATCCCGTGACCGCCCACTCATTCGGTGTTTGCACGCTCTCTACCATCTCCAAACCATTCAGAGGATTCTGGAAGAGATTAGCCAAATGCTATTTTATTAATATATATTTTAATCCTTTATTTAATAACATCATCATTATTTCTGTCTATATAGTCTTCATTATGTCAAGATAGCGGTAAGTATTCAAACCACATAGTCAAAAGTATTCTGTAATCCGTTTATGATTATTATTTTGAATCACATTCAAGTTTTGTCACTTAAAAAACCTAAAGAATTAACGTCACATTCTCAAGCCATAACTAAATCCATAATGATCTCCTATAATACCTTTGTAACACTTTCTATGACCTATATCTATAATGCATACACTCAAGTCATTTACATTTTTACATTTTAGTCATTTGCAAGCTCTTATCCGAGACACTTACGTTGTGAGTGCGTACATTTTTCTCTGTCATACACTCATAATCTTATTGATTAATTTATAAAGTCAGTTATAAACACATAATGGCTTATTATGTATTTCTTGCAATAAAAAAAAGAAAAATGCTACTAGTTTATTAAATATTCATACTGCTCTTCCCGGCTCATTCCACACTTCTGTACATGCATAATGCACCATAACGTTCGATGCCAACTGCCTCTCAACCCCACTGAAAAAAAATACTCATTAATCATGCTGAAAGCAGACAAAACTAATGATTTAAGAATCTAACACATTTATGCTACTGAACAACAAGTCCAGAAATCATTGCTAACCTTTGCACTTTAACAATTTCTCACAACTAATAATGGAAGATGTGACTGGGCTCACTCATTGCAAGCACTAAAAGCTCATTTTCAATATATATAAAAGGTTTTCTTTAACTGTGACAGGTTAAAGGACATATTCATAGCCTGTTATACACTAAAAAGTATTAGTAAGTTCATGGTATGTAAGGATCTTAAAATATCTAAGGTTAAAAGATAATGCATCCAGTACTAGTTCATAGAGATTGATAAAATGCATAAATGTGTTTAAAATCCGTCAAGAGTCAAAGGGGTTAATATTGTAAGAGGAATGTGTAAATGTTATATTGACTACTTTATTTTGTGGTGCCTAATTTAAGGGTAAAAGTGTTCATCTGTGATCTACTAAATGCTCTTAATCTATGAGCCTGAGATCGATTGCTCTGGTCTCCACCCAACTTCCTGGGGGAATCGCGGTCTTTTTCTCATTACACTAAATTTGTCAGTGAGGAAACATAACTGCGTCACGTTCGTGATTATTTCTTCCCTTTTTCAGGTACGTTATTGATATGAAACGAGTTAATTTGAATGTAATAACTTGCTAACCTGTGAAGAGAGTTTAAGGTATGTGTTAGTAACATCTTGAGGAAGTTAGAGTTAAGTTGAAGAGAGTTATTAGGTGCGTGTGTGACTGTAATCTGCTTGGTTGCAGCGATAGCTTCGTACTGAGAGTAGCTGCCATTTTATGCTAATTGTGAATGAATATGTGCGTTGTTAATATAATATTTGGGGTTATTTGTATAATGTGTTTCGAATACTTTGTTGACATGGTTGATAAATGTAGTTATGGGTTACTGAGCTAAAATTACTTTGTGTTTGACAGTTATATTGAAACATTTGTATATGTTTTAGTGAATTACAGTTTATGCTGTTGTGACTTGAATAAGCTTTGTACCCTACAAATCTCTGGTTCCTGTAGATCTGTTGTTCTGTAAAATGTGGTATTTTTGTAAAATCATTACACTAAATTTGTCAGTGAGGAAACATAACTGCGTCACGTTCGTGATTATTTCTTCCCCTTTTTCAGGGGTGTAACATTTTGGAGGCTCCGCTGAGATTGCTGCTCAGATGTCCGGCTTCCACATCCTGGTCGCTGAATTCCGAGCCAGCTAAATCCCTACATAACAACCCAGGCAGGCTGCAGTGAGGAAAGTGTTGCTGTTCGAGGGGAGCTGGAAGTTGGGGGTTAAGTACGTGTCGACTGAGGCCGTTGAGAGACCATCAGAGACAGTAAGGACCACCTAATTCAGAGTCAACTCCTGCACAGTAAAGGTTCCTCCTGTCCTGTCAACATGACAACCGCCTTGGAAGAACTACAGGAAGAGGTAGTAGGAGAATTGCACACCCTGACTAAAGACAAGTTACTAGACGTATGTGATTTCCTTGACATATCAGGCGAACAGAGAAGAGATGTTCAAGACAAATCCCCATATCACTGATGACTCACATTATGATGTTCCTTGAAAGAGAGGAAGTTGCAGAGTTAGAAGATGGCGGCATGTCGGAATTATTGTTACTTAAAGACAAAATGACAGAGATGATCAGTGGCATAGATATGCAAGACAGGGCAAACTGACCATGATATTGAAACAGCCAGAACACATCACAGAATAGAGGGACTGAGAACTGTAACCCCACAACAAGGGGTGGGAACTGAGCAGAGTACTGCAGACCAAGCCAGTGATTCTCTGCGCCAGCCCCAACCCCCTGCCCATCTTCAGAGGAGCATGCAGCTCTCACCCAGTGCACAGCCCGGCTCATACTGGCGCAAAGAGTTAAAAATTTCTGGTCAGATAGGTGAACCGGGCCAGAAAGATAAACTGACTTTTTCCAGCCTTGCCCATCAGATTGAGAATGGACTTAACAGAGGCTATCCTGAGGTAGAAATAGTAGACGCAGTAATCAGGGCTATTTCTCCAGGCTCACAGCTACGCAGCTACTTGGAAGGTAAACCCCAGCTAACTCTTCCCACACTTAGATGCATCCTGCGTTCCCACTTCCAAGAGAAGAGTGCAACAGAGCTTTACAAACAGCTAGCTTCAGAAGCACAGCATAGCAAGGAGACCCCTCAAAGCTTCCTGATGCGCGTCTTAGATTTGAGGCAGAAAGTACTATTTGCGTCCCAGGAGTCAGAATCAGGGCTTAAGTATGACCCTGCCCTAGTCCAGCGCATGTGTTTACACACAGTCCTTACAGGTCTCCAGAGTGACAGTATCAGGATAGACATGCAGCCTCTCCTGCTTGATAGCGAAACATCAGATGAGGTTTTGCTAGAGAAGCTTAACATTGCTTGTGCTAATGAGTTAGAAAGACGAAACAAAAAGCGTTTTAATGCCCCACAGCCTGCTACAACTGTAAGTGTAGTCCAGTTAGAAGATACGCCATCTGCAAAGTGTCCTGTGAAGGAAGCCAAAGCTAAGATACCCGCAGAACTGTTAACAGAGTTAGCTGAACTTAAGACAGGTGTAGCTTCCCTAAAAGGTCTCAGTGCAGAGATTGCTCAGATTAAGGAGACATTACAGCAGCCTATGTTTCAGTCATCGCCTTATGCCCATGCCCCACTTCCAGTTAGGAGGCCAGATAGGGACCCCCAGCCACCTGTTTCCCAGCAGCAGTATTACAGCAACTACAGTCAGCCCCAAGCACCTGACCCTGCGCAGTATCAATATGCACCTAACCTGTATACCAACCGCTCTGCTCAAGCTCCAAGGAGGTGTTTTGTCTGCCAGCAGGCCAGAACAGATGCGCGCTGCACACACTGCTTCCGATGTGGGAGTGGGGAACATTTTCAAGCTGGATGTAAAATCCGGGGAGTCAGACCATCCAAAGAGGCCCCTTTAAACGGGGAAGGGTTACCGCTGAGGGACAAGTGTTAACCGTAGCTACCAAAAAGTCCCAGAAATGTGCAAATTGTGCCAGAGAAGATTCATTTGAGAACCTGAAACAATGTTCATCATGTAAAGAGACACTGTACTGTTCCAAAGGATGTCAAAACCAACATTGGACTAAACATAAGGAAAAATGCACTCACCTGAAAATGGACTCTACCTGTGAAAAGCTTTCCTGTACAGAAGAAAATGCCCACTCTTTACCATCCCTAGCTCAAGGTTGCCACCCCCATAAGGTCACCTCGCTAGTCGGTAGACAGTGCCTTGTTGAGTGTCACCTGAATCGCCACCACCTCCAAGCTCTATGGGACACAGGCTCTCAGGTATCGGTCATTGATGAACGATGGAAAGCGGAATCTCTCCCAAACGCAAGGCTGAGGGATGTTTCAGAAATTCTGGACTCACCTGATGATCTAAGATTGACGGCAGCAAATGGGACTGAAATGCCGTACCTGGGATGGATTGAAACAACTTTTCGGTTAGCCTCTGAAACTGACCAAACGAAGGAACTGATCATCCCAGTGCTGGTAATGAAAGGCTGTCACCTATCTCATCCCATCATAGGTTTCAATGTTATTGAGCACATCCTGACAATGACCGAAAAGACTAAACGGTACAGTACAGTGAAAAAAGCTTTCCCAAGCCTCAAAAGAAATAAGGTGAGGGCTTTTATACAGGCTGTTAGCGCAGAACAGACAGATGAATACGCAGTGAAGACCAAGAAAGAGAAGGTTGCTGTACCAAAACACAGTAGCATTCAGATTGAGTGCCGGGTAGCTTCCCAGCCTTTCAAAGATGACATGACAATGCTTTTCCAGCCAGACCTGAACCCGCAGTGGCCAGATGAACTTGAGTTCTTTGACACACTAGTCAGAGTTAAGAAAGGTGTTTTCCAGTTGTCATGCTTGATGTCTCTAACCCCACTGACCACGACATTGCCCTGCTAGGACGCACCATAATCGGTACAGTACAAACCATTATGACTGTGTTACCTGCCCAAGTCTTTGAAAAAGCTGTCACCCCAGCCACAGTGAATCACACTAGTGTTCAAACTCCATGTACTGCTACTGAACAGTGGGATCCACCAGTAGGTTTAAGTCACCTAACCGAAGAACAGAGAGGTTGTTAGGAAAATGCTTAGAGAAGAGTGTCACTCCTTCTCCAGATCGGACAATGACATTGGCTGCATTGAACGATTGAAAATGACTATTTCTCTAAAGGACTCTGAACCAGTCAAGCGCACATACATGTCAGTGCCCAGGCCACTGTATCAGGAGATGAAGGGTTACCTTCATGACCTCATAGCCCAGGGTTGGGTTAGGAAGTCAAACTCTTCATATTCTTCACCTGTCGTGTGCGTTAGGAAGAAGGACGGGACCCTCCGGTTGTGTATAGATTACAGAGACCTGAACAGAAAGACACATCCCGACCGCCAGCCCATCCCTCGGGTCCAGGACATCATGGACAGTTTAGGTGGTAATTCCTGGTTCTCCCTTTTTAGATCAGGGAAAAGCATATCACCAAGGGTTCATCTCTGAAGAAAGCAGATCACTGACAGCATTTGTGACCCCATGGGGACTCTATGAGTGGATACGTATGCCATTCGGCCTCATGAACGCTCCTGCAGCTTTTCAGCGTTGTATGGAGGAATGTTTGGAAGGGCTCCGGGACAACATCTGCATTCCTTATCTGGACGACACGCTAGTTTTCAGTAAAACTTTCGACAGCCATGTGAATGATGTGCAAAAGGTTTTGCAGCGTCTCAGAGAGTATGGCATCAAACTCAAGCCAAGTAAGTGTGATCTCTTTAAACCCCAGGTCCGTTATTTGGGCAGAATAGTGTCTGCAGACGGCAGCAAAGTTGACCCAGCCGATTTTGAAGCAGTAAGAGCATTGAAAGAGATCAGACCACAGACTGTGGGCCAGCTCAGAAAAATGCTTGGTTTACTCACTTACTACAGACAGTACATCAAAGACTTTTCTAGGAGGGCCAGCTGTCTGTATGACCTCCTGAAAGCAGATTCAGAGAAATTACCTGACCACCCACGGAAAGCAAAAACAAAGAAAGTAAGTCATGTGGTGCCCTCAAACAAGCCAATCCTGTGGACTGACCAGCATCAACAGGCACTTGAACAGCTGATTGAGTGTCTGCTTCACCCACCAGTCTTAGGTTTCCTGACTTCACTCAGCCATTTGTTGTACACACTGATCGTCACACCAAGGCTTGGGAGCAGTTCTTTATCAAGAGCAAGATGGGAAGCTTAGGGTCATTGCTTATGGCTCTCGAACCTTAACAGCAGCTGAGAAGAACTATCACTACCACTCTGGCAAGCTAGAATTTCTAGCTCTAAAATGGGCAATCACTGATAAGTTCCATGATTATTTGTACTATGCTCCGACCTTCACTGTATACAGTGATAACAACCCGCTGAGCTACATTCTGTCTACTGCAAAACTGAACGCAACCACTTCCAGGTGGGTTGCAGAATTGGCTGATTTCCACTTTACAATAAAGTACAGGCCAGGCAGAGAGAACGGTGATGCAGATGCTTTGTCGAGGATGCCACTGGATGTAGAGTCACTGATGAGAGAATGTTCTGAGGAGCTTCCACCAGACACCATTGCCGCCACTATACAAGCAGTAGAGGTACAGAAAGAGCCTTTTGTGCCTTGGTCAATTTCAGCTGCATCTATGTCAGTATCAGCTGAAGGTGAGACAACTACAGCAACAATCAGCTCGATCCCAAAGAGGGGATAAGAGAGGCACAAGAGTCTGATCCGGTCATCCGTCCTGTGCTCGATTTCAAGCTGTCTGGTTCCAAACCGCCAGTTAAAGAGCAAAAGGAATTCAGTCCAAAGACAAAATGCCTATTCAGAGAATGGGACAAATTGACAATCGACAGTGATGGTATTCTGTACAGAATCACTACAGCCCGTAAGCAGTTAGTTCTACCAGAGCAGTACAAAGGTAAAGTGATGGAAGAGTTGCACAATAACATGGGACACCAAGGTACTGACCGCACTGTATCACTAGTATGTGACCGCTTCTTCTGGCCTTATATGCAATCTGACATTGAGCACTATGTGACTAAAACTTGTAGCTGTGTCAAGCAGAAAAAGCCAGGCCATGAAACAAGAGCTCCTCTGACAAACATTGTGACAACACAGCCATTTGAACTGGTATGTATAGATTTCCTCCATCTCGACAGATGCAAAGGGGGATATGAGTACATCCTCGTGATTGTTGATCATTTTACACGTTACACATCAAGCCTACGCCACCACATCAAAGTCAGGAAAAACTGCTGCAAATCTCATCTTCAATGACTTTGCCCTGAAGTTTGGGTTCCCCTCCCGCATCCACCATGACCAAGGGGGAGAATTCGAAAATCAGTTGTTCCATCAGTTAAAGAAACTCAGTGGCATGGCGGGGTCCAGAACAACACCCTACCACCCGATGGGGAAACGGTCAAGTGGAGCGAATGAACAGAACATTGTTGCAAATGCTAAAGACACTAACTGAGACACAAAAGTCAAACTGGAAGGAGTCTCTAAACAAACTGGTTTATGCCTATAACTGCACCCGTTGCGAAGTGACTGGCTATTCACCATTTTATCTTCTGTTTGGGAGATCCCCCCAGGCTTCCAGTTGATATGTTCTTTGGATTGTGCACAGAGGCAGGTTCCAGTAACCAGCGAGACTACGTGGAGAACTGGAAACGAGGAATGGAAGAAGCATACGCCATTGCAAATGAAAATGCTCAGAAAGCTGCTGAAAGAAGTAAAAAGTACTATGACACTAAAGTTAGGAGTTCAGTGCTACAGCCTGGCGAGCGAGTTCTGATTAAAAACCTGACACCAAGAGGAGGACCAGGCAAACTCCGTAACTATTGGGAAGATCAAATTCACACAGTAGTGAGACAAATGGGTTCAGACCTGCCGATTTATGAGTTGAGACCAGAAAAGGGTAGGGGGACGCTCCCAGGGTCCTGCACAGAAACCTGCTCATGTCCTGTGACTACTTACCTTTTGAGAGACAACCAGAAATGACTAAAGATGACAAAAGTAAGAAAAAGAGACATCAGCCTGGATCACAGCCTCTAGATTCTGATGAAGACAGCGGGGATGAATATGACCTTCATCATGAGCCGCTACAGGTCCCCCACATTTCCTACAGTGCCTGAGAGGTATGCTGAACCAGCGAGAGAGTCGGAAAACAGGCCCCCACCAGTGAAACAAACAGTTGCGGTGCCAGTTCCTGATACGCTACCAGCACAGCCTCTTGTTGAAAATCAGCTGGAGGAGAAAACAACAGTTAAAGAACTGCCTGCTGAGGAGATGAACTTGCCTGCTGAAAATGTGCTGATGATCGTCCACTAAGTGCCTTTCCTTCATTAACTGCTGCTGCTGAACCTGAGGAACCAGCTTACCAGCTGCCACAAAGAGAGAGACACCCTCCAAGACGTATCACCTATGATCAGCTTGGTATCCCTTCCTGCTACAGTATCCAGCCACAGCCACAGTTGTTCCCTGTCTACCCTGCACCAGGACTGGTTCCATGGCTGCCATCACTACAGCGATATTACCTTCAGCCACCCTACATGTATGGACTTCAGCAAACTTGAGGCCACAGACAGAGTTGACATGTTTGACCATGGACTACTGACTGATTTCACAGACTTTCACGAGACAATTAGCAGACTATGCATAGAGATCATTAAAACTGATGGACTGTTGACAATAGTATGAGAAAAAGACTGCTTATGGACTGTTTATACAGCTGGTCAACAGATATGGACTGTGAATATAACTTCTTGGTTCTATTTGAACTGTGAACTTTGACCTCTGCTCAAGGACTAGCTTACAGAAGAGGATTTTCTACGTCCAGTGCTTATAGACTGTTTAAGAAGATAATGTTGGTAATGTTGGGACAACATTTATTTTGTCGGGGAGAGTGTGACAGGTTAAAGGACATATTCATAGCCTGTTATACACTAAAAGTATTAGTAAGTTCATGGTATGTAAGGATCTTAAAATATCTAAGGTTAAAAAGAGAATGCATCCAGTACTAGTTCATAGAGATTGATAAAATGCATAAATGTGTTTAAAATCCGTCCAGAGTCAAAGGGTTAATATTGTAAGAGGAATGTGTAAATGTTATATTGACTACTTTATTTTGTGGTGCCTAATTTAAGGGTAAAAGTGTTCATCTGTGATCTACTAAATGCTCTTAATCTATGAGCCTGAGATCGATTGCTCTGGTCTCCACCCAACTTCCTGGGGGAATCGCGGTCTTTTTCTCATTACACTAAATTTGTCAGTGAGGAAACATAACTGCGTCACGTTCGTGATTATTTCTTCCCTTTTTTCAGGTACGTTATTGATATGAAACGAGTTAATTTGAATGTAATAACTTGCTAACCTGTGAAGAGAGTTTAAGGTATGTGTTAGTAACATCTTGAGGAAGTTAGAGTTAAGTTGAAGAGAGTTATTAGGTGCGTGTGTGACTGTAATCTGCTTGGTTGCAGCGATAGCTTCGTACTGAGAGTAGCTGCCATTTTATGCTAATTGTGAATGAATATGTGCGTTGTTAATATATATTTGGGGTTATTTGTATAATGTGTTTCGAATACTTTGTTGACATGGTTGATAAATGTAGTTATGGGTTACTGAGCTAAAATTACTTTGTGTTTGACAGTTATATTGAAACATTTGTATATGTTTTAGTGAATTACAGTTTATGCTGTTGTGACTTGAATAAGCTTTGTACCCTACAAATCTCTGGTTCCTGTAGATCTGTTGTTCTGTAAAATGTGGTATTTTTGTAAAATCATTACACTAAATTTGTCAGTGAGGAAACATAACTGCGTCACGTTCGTGATTATTTCTTCCCTTTTTCAGGGGTGTAACACTCTTCTATCACCCTCTCAGTTCCACCTCCAGCTGGCTCCCTCTTTTTCCTCTTCTCCAGTCTCTTCCTCTCCTCTTTCCTCCTCTTTTCTCTCTTCTTCTCCTCCTTTTTTTGAATCTTTCGCTCCATCTCCAGGAGCTCAGCTTGAGCTTTCTCTCTCTTTTTCAGCTCCTCAGACCACTTCTTCTCTTTCTTAATCCTGTCTTTCATCATGGCATTGTGTATCTTAATCAGCCCCTCTAACCTCTTTTTCTCTGCCTTTTCCTTCTCTTTTCTTTCCTTCTCTCTCTTTTTCTGTTCTAACTTGTCCCTCTTTTCTCAGCCTTCATGGCTTTCTTTTTGCTCTTTCTCTCTCGCCTTCATCTCCTTTCTCTCTTTCGTCACCGTTCAACATCTTATTCAGTTTCTTATTTTTCTCTTTTTCCTCCATCTTTAAAAATGTGACTTTCTGCTTGAGGTTCATGGCCAGAAAGCCCACTCTTCCCAGGATGGTCTCTGCTCTCTCTGATGAAACCGTCCCATTGGAGCTCTTGGAATGGGCACGGTCCGCCTCACGCTTCAAACCCTCCCTCGGGCTCACCTCCTCCTTGACGCTCCTCTCTTCACTCTCAATGTCAATGCCTGTCCAATAATCCTAACAGGAAGACATTGACTCTAGATGTAATATTGTTCCAATGTGGCACATTCAATACACATTTGAGTGATCAACATACATTGATGGCCTCATGGGGCACACAATTTGTAGGACAGTAATTGAGGTAACTTGTTTATTTGTATCCCAAACAGATTTTATAATAGCCATAGATGTTCTTCCTGGGTCCACACCAAACGTAATACAAATGTTAACCCTAGTAAGGGGTGATGTTTTATACAATGAGCATAGAGTAGCAGGGTTGGGGTCAATTCCATTTCAATTCCAGTCAATTCAGGAAGTACATAATTCAATGCTTTGAATTGAAATGGAACAGACTCCCAACCCTGTAGAGTAGTAGTGTAAAATAGGACACCTACCTTTGCCTCTTCCAGCGTCCAGGGCCTGGGTTCCTCATCCTCTGATCTGCATATGGAGGCTCTCACTCTAACAGGCGTCTTAGTGGCCATGCAGAGCAGAGGGGTTGCCAGAGTTAAGTTAGCATCTGGGACCAGCTGGTGAGCATGAGAGCAGCGATGCACCTCTTCACTAGTGCCCTTCCCTTTCTGCTCTGGCTGCTTGTGGTCCTTGTCATGGATGCATGCCAGGCTTGGAGGAAGTGCTAGGACAGGGCTTTTATCACTCATCAGTTCCTCTCTCTTGACAGTGGATGCAACTGCACTTGCCTCTGTGTTAACTGAGCACTCTGTGGTGTCCTCAACTGTCTCCTCTGGCTGCTTGTGGTCATTGTTGTTGTGAATGCATTGCAGACCTGGAGGACTTTTATCATCCCAGGTGTAAATGGCAACAGTTGCCTCTGTGTCGACTGAGCACTTTGTAGTGCACTCAACTGTCTTCCATAGCTGTTTGTGGTCATTGTTGTGGGTGCAGGTCAGGATTAGAGGCAGTGTTGCAGGTGCAGGAGGTCTTTTATCAGCCAAAAACTCCTCTGTGTGGACAGTGGACACGGAAACGGCTGCTTCCCTGGCAACTGGACACTTGTTGGTGTCCTCTACTGCCTCCCCTGGCAGATTCTGGACAGTGGATACGGAAACGGCCGCTTCCCTGGACACTTGACTCTTGGTGGTGTCCTCTACTGCCTCCTCTGGCTGCTTTTGGTCATTGTCTAGAATGTGTGGCAACTTTGAAGGCAGCATTGGAGCCGGGCTTTTATCACCCAACAGGTCCTCTCCCTGGACAATGGATGTGCCTGCAGTGATCGCTGTGGTAACGGAGGACTTGGTGGCATCCTCTTTTGTCTTCTCGGTCAGTTTGTGGTCAGAGTCTCGGATACATGGCGAGCTTGGAGGCAGTGCTGCAGGGTCAGGAGGGCTTTGATCAGCTGCCATGTCCTCTTTGAGGTGAGTTGACACATCATTGTTTGTTTCACTGATAACTGGACACTTGGTCTTGCCCTCTACTGCCTCCCCTGGCAGTTTGTAGTCAACTTCAAAGACAAGTGGCAGACTTGGAGGCAGCATTGGGACAGGGCATTTAGCTGCTGATCTGTACACTCCAAAATCAACAGTAGCTGTGCCTGCAGTGGTCTCTGTAGCAACTGAGACCTCATAGGTATCCTCTACTGTCTGCTCTGGTGGCATGAAGTCATCGTCAAAGACTGTTGGCAGGCATGGAGGCAGCACTGAAGGAAGACTTCTAGCTGCCCTTCGATTCTCTCCCTTGACAGTGGCTGTGGTAGCAGTGGCCTCTGTGGCAACTGGGCACTCTGTGGCTGAAACAGCAGGCTGGGAGGTTTCGAGGAAATTGAATGAATTGCCAATGAACCGCTGAGCCAGGGGTGGGAGGGAGTAAGGATAGAATCTGTCCTCTTCCTCAACATTAGATATTGCCACTGGAGCAACTGAGACCTCAGTGGTGCCCTCTACTGTCTGATGTGGCTGCATGGAGTCTTCATCAAAGAAGTGTGGCTGGTATCGATGCAGCATTGAGGAAAGATGTATATCTGTCCATAGGTCCTCTCGTTTACCTGTAGATACATCTGCAATGGCCTCTGTGGCAACTGGGCACTCTGTGGCTGAAACAGCAGGCTGGGAGGTTTCGAGGAAATTGAATGAATTGCCAATGAACCGCTGAGCCAATGGTGGGAGGGAGTAAGGATAGAATCTGTCCTCTTCCTTGACATTAGATATTGCCACTGGAGCAACTGAGACCTCAGTGGTGCCCTCTACTGCCTGATGTGGCTGCATGGAGTCTTCATCAAAGAAGTGTGGCAGGTATCGATGCAGCATTGAGGAAAGATGTATATCTGTCCATAGGTCCTCTCGTTTACCTGTAGATACATCTGCAGTGGCCTCTGTGGCAACTTGGCATTCAGCAGACTGGCAGGTTTCAGGGACAAAGTATGAAAATACAATGAACCGCTGTGCATCCTGAGCGCGTATGGCCAATGGAGAGGGGGGATGCAACATGGTTGGTATAGGCCTCTGATTGGTGAAAGCCAGTGGTGGGAGGGAGTCAATACAGGGAGCCATAAACTCAGTGAGAGGACAGTTGCTCACATCTCTCACATTCTGCGTGAGAAAGAAACAGACATGATGAAAGTGATCACATTCAGTACATACATACATACTGTATGAGTCAGCACTATTTACTTATACATCACATATATATATATATATATATATATAGCGTCCTCTCAGATGCTCTGCACAAGTCTGTCCCAACCCTGGGTCCCCTAGCCAATGGGCCAGCTAAGTGTAAAAATACATGCCCCACACCCAGCATAACATTTGACATTTTAGCCATTTATCAGACGCTTTTATCCAGAACGACTTATAGTTAGTTAGTGCATTCAACTTAAGGTAGCTAGGTGAGACAACCACACAATCCTGATATGAGTGTCTATGATAGAACGGTTGTTTATTTTTTATGACAAGACAACCATAAGAACTGAGGACATAAATACACTGAAACAGACAGACATGATACAACACATTTAGACAAGAACAGTTATAAGCATTGCCATGGTGTAGCCTAATACAAAAAGAAATAAGGACAAAACATTGTTAGCTTACATTCCATGGCATATGGAACATTTTGCCCTTACAATAACTTATATATGCTTTAATTAATTTTCTTAAATTGAACTCTAGTCGACTTTGTCAAAGTTGGTCTTGTTACCTCCTCAATCAGTCTTGGCATTTTCCTCGTCTTGAACCAAATCCTCTTCATCTTCTTCTCCTGATCCTTCTGGATCTGCAAAACCAGAGCCAACCTGGCTCCCAGCTCCCTCACGTAGTCTGTCTGGATCGCCCTTTCCTCCAACCGACACTCACCCCTCCTCTGTGTCAGCGTTGAACCCTCCATGTCTTCCTCTTAGCTAACAATAACTCTGGAAAATACATAACGTTGTAGTATGTGGGTGTTGCTAACCAAATAATAATGCATCTCTTTCAAATGTGCACACGTTTTCTTCCCAGCTACTTACAATTAAGCAAGTGAGAATCCTGCTCCAGATATGTTTACGCAATAGGCCTATCTGAATTACTAGTAAAAAGTTGGCTACTGGAAAAGCGACCAAGTTCAAATGAATCGATTTTGGCTGTTCTTATCATTTCGTGAACAATATCCTTTATGACATCATCATTGTGATGCAAGGCGTTGCCATGGCAGATGAAAAAGCACAACACAGACATTAAAAAGCAAACTTCAGGCTCTTTCTGTACCTTACTATTGAGCCTTATTCAACCCCTCATGTAGCTCTACTCCATATTGGGCCTGGTTCTCACAAACCACACTAATCACTACCATAATATCATTGAAAACACTGTGTTTTGGGTAGAAAATGACTCTATATCCATGCAGGACCTAACTTGTACAGTTTCATATATTTTAAAAACCAAGGAGGTAAAAACGCCAGTCTTCTCTTTGAGTGCCCCTGAGTGCACCTCAATTTAAAGAGGTCTATCAATTCAACCATTTGAAATGGATGTCCATTCAATTAAGAACATATTATTCTTATTAGAAATGAATCAGCTACAAATTAGGTAGGCGTACTTGTTTTTTTACACAACCTACTCTTTTGGTACATATTTATTGAGATAATTGATTACAACATATGTTGGTGATTAACACAGAGAGAGGTTTTTTTTCTGTCATCAATAGAATGCATTAGCCATTAGGCTGGCTCACTACAATTGTAACAAGACATCTCAGGTGTCAGGATGAAGCATTTTCTCACAAAAAGAGGACTCAATCAAACTATCTCTCTTCAACAGTTTCACTAGTCATGTTAGGTCTACTTAAAATGTCACATTCATGCACAAGTAATTTGAAAATAAGTTATACTACTGAAACACATTCACAATAAGTTATATTACAACCTACCTCTGAAGTAAGCAGTGTGTTCTCTCACTAATGAAATAGGACATTAATAATCTGTCAGTGGTAAATTGAATCAGTCTCTTTGCACTGTTCAGTTTGTCTGTGCAACAGGTAACCTTCCAGAATCGGAATCTTGTGATGTCACAATGGAGTCCCCATTGCCATGGTTACCCACCGCAGTCACCTCAGTAACAAAGTTCCAAAAAAGAAATGAGGGTTCAAGAAAACATCTCTCTTCAATGGCCTCAGCTATTAGCCATATGATCAACAAGGTCAAATGCAGCACTAAAATAAAGAAGCAGCTCATCCACAACTTTATCTTGGTCAAGTGACCTGAGCCATTGATCAATTAAATCAACCAGAGCTGTTGCAGTCGAGTGATACTTACGGTATCTTTACGGTACGCATGCTCATAGAGGGATAAAATTAGCTGGATATGTAATTATATAGGCCCAAAAAATGTAATTGAAGAGTAGGTGTCATTGATGTTTAGCATTTTAGTTTAATAAATTATTAAATAAGGAAATCAATATCAGCTGAATATAGAACAGTATTTGTAGATCTGCCAACAGCGCCCATTGTTTAAAAATATGTTTGAACATTTTCTTATCCATGTCTTTCCAGTTGATATAACCAAACAGACAACCTTTGTTGCTCAAGAGCGTCACACATTCCTCCATTCATTCTCTATCATATTCCCCTCCATCATATTCCTCTATCATATTCCCTCTATCATATTCCCTCTATTATATTCCCTCTATTATATTCCTCTCCATCATATTCCACTCCATCATAATACTCGCTATCATATTCCCTCTATCATATTCCTCTTTATTTATACAGGGAATCCGAATTGAGACCAGTGTCTCTTTTTCAATGGTGCCCAGTGTTATATCAATGAACAATCCAAACAGCTTAAATAGATAAAATTACATACAGAGCAGAAAATATATAGAGCAAAATTATTAGACTTGAACACATATATTTCACAATGAACAGGTCTTACATTTACATTACATTTTAGTCATTTAGCAGACGCTCTTATCCAAAGCGACTTACAGTTAGTGGGCCCCCGTGGGAAACGAACCCACAACCCTGGCGTTGCAAGCGCCATGCTCTACCAACTGAGCTACAGGAGGGCCTGTCTTGTATTTAACCAGTTGAGCTGACAACCATTTTGCACTGTTTCACTAGGGCTTTAGTCATCAATCTAGCAAGAGGGCAATATTTTATTAATGTAGTGGTGTCCCTCCCCCCAGGAAGCTATGACCTTTAGCTTTCACCTGGAATTGTTCATTTATGTCTGAGAAAAAAAAGACTTTTCAAACCATATGATCTAGTACACAATAAAAGTATAGTACAACCTTCTTTACTACTTTGCCAAACATTTCATGACATTAGTGATAGTCAAAATCTGTTAAATTTGTGAATGTCTAAATTAACATTTGGGCCATTTAAACAGTGTGTATCCCTCCTCTAAACAAGGGGAGAAGGGCTATGTAAAGGTCTCGATTTTGTCGTTCTGAACAAATGTTTGACTTCCACACAAAATTACTTCTTGACTTATTTTAGGTTTAAGGAAGTGTGTAGGTCGCATTCTTTATCGTAGAGCTATGAAAGTTATGTATTTAGCTCTGCCTGCTCGAGACAAATTCAGTGATTGCTTTGCCATGTCTGTGCCGTGAAGCAGTCAACCTGGATAATTTTTTTTCCTGGAACACCCCTTTGATGTAGCGTTGCAGTGAAGTGATATAAATTGATGTAATGATGCAGCCGACCACCAGAGGGAGGCAAAAACAAGTTTATTCGACAGAGGACGTTTACGTGGTTCTAGGAAGGTCTGGATGGATGTCTTCTGAAATATAAAACGGTGGGAAATCAATCAAATAAGTCATGTAAACATTTACATATTTTTTAAAGAAATTCTAGCGCCCGATTTCGGGGACTGTCAGCCTAAGAGGTTTTAAGTCTTAAAGTGATCTAATGAAACAAATCCTCTCTGTCACATTCCTCTCAATATATTACCTCTATCATATTCCCCTCTATCCTAATCCCTCTATCATATTCCTCTCTATCATTATTCCTCTCCACCCACTCCTCCTCCTTCCTCCTCTCCCTCATCTCAGTGCAGCCCCTCTCCATCCACTAGAGCAGGAAGTCTCTGGGCTCAGTGAGGTCCAGCTCAGACTGAAGAGAGGCCGTTTTAACTCTCTTCACCTTTAGGTGTTCCTCCAGCCTGGCAAGTACTATCTCCTTGTCAACCAAGCAACCTGATCTGGACTTTGAGATGATCTGACGTCTCTTTTGCTTGAGACATTTCTCTTTGCTGCTCATCTCTTGAGTATTCCAGCACACTAATGTCCATATTGAAGTAGCATAAATCTGAGGCTACCTCTTTTTCAGATCCTCATGTGCTTCTCTTATAGGTTTGAATGTGTTCCTCTGTCGTCTCACCCATCTCTGCAGATCACAGAGATCAGCTTACTGTCCGTCTCACAGAACAGCTTCAGAGCCTCTCCATGTTCACGACATTCATCTCTCTACTGTTTCCTCTCTCGGCTGAAGCTCTCTGTCTTTTAGCATCTTCCTCCAGTTTCAGCTGGTAGGCCACGTTCCTGATCAGTCTGTTGATCTGGAAGATTCTGTCTCTGACCAGAGCCCTGCCCACTTGACAGAGTTGGTGTCCAGCATTCAGGCTGTCTTGGAGGCATCTCTTGCAGAAGGTGTGCTGATAGCTTAGAGACACATGCTCAGTGTAGATGTCTGTGCAGATGGAACAGCACAGGTGGTCTGCCAGGTCAGAGGAAGCTGTGGCCATAATGACTGTGCTCGTGCTCAGTGTGTGAGAGACAAAGAGGCAGTGTCCAAATACCCATATTAGAGTAATAAATAGTATGTAAAAACATTTAGTTTTATAGTATGTGAAATTTAGAAACTCTGCGCGTTCACATGCTAGTCGGACCTAGGAAACTCTGAAATGTCCGACTTGCTGTTCGTTGAATGCGGCACGTGTATAACTACAACCAGTAAGCAAGTCTGACATTTCCGGGTTTCCAAGTTCCGACTAGCATGTGAACGCGGCAATAGTACTCAGAATTCGTCATTTAATGCGCGGTTGCATTGACTCCCGTCATTCGTTCATTTCGGTACAGCGCGTCAATTTATCTGACTATCAGCTGTTGCCAAACAAGTGAGTCAGAAAAGAAGAGTGAATTCTACTAGATCAAAGGTGAAATTAGTATGCAGTTTAAGTATGTATTACGCTAGAATGGATATTTAGACACAGCCAGTAACAGGTCTGTCTTGGAAAATACATGTATGTTCTTGAAGTACACAGTCAAATTAACATTAGTTTTAAAGCCCTCATGAAGAATACTGACAGACTTCTTGTAAAGGTAGAGGCATGTGACTATCATAAAGCAAGACAGACTAAAGTAACAGTAACAACTTTCAGTGTGTGTCACGGTTTCGGCGAGGCTGCTCCTCTTCCTTGTTCGGGCGGACTTCGGCGGTCGTCGTCTCCGAGTACTAGCTGCCACCGTTCTATGTTTCTTGTTTCGTTTGGTTTTGTCTGTGCATAACACCTGTCCCTTGTTTGTGTCTTGATTGTTCTCCTATTTAGTTTCTTGGTTTGGGGCGGGTGTTATGCGTGATTGTTTATGTCAGACTGCCTCTGTATCGTGTCTAGTTTCTCTCGTGTTTGGCTTGTGCCCGGGTTCCACTCGCGTCGCTTTTCGTTGTTATTTGCGCACTGTGTTTGAGTGCGTAATTGTTTTGCGCCACCCGGTTGGGTTGGTTATTATATTGTTTATCGTGCTTGGTTCGTTACTAAAGACGGTTGAAGTCATCCTGGTGCCTGCGCTTGATTCCGACACTCATCCACACACACCTGTCTGACAGAATCACGCATCAAGATGGAATCAGCAGGAGCGACCGCGCCACCAGCTGATTTGGCGGAGCGTCTTCGAGGTCAGAGGACCGGATGAACCAGGTCTGCCACGCTCTGGATAGGGTGATGACCACGCTGCACCGTTGGGAGACCAGCGGGGTTCCCACACCTCCACACACCGACCCAGATCCAGCGGTCAGCCCTCCAGTGTCCTCTTGGAACCCAGTGGAATTCGGCTCTCGCTCCCGAGGCGTGCGACGGCTCCACCGCCGGTGTCAAGGGTTCCTGCTGCAGGTGGAGCTCTGCCTCGCCACCGTCCACCCGGGCGCCCTCGGGACACGAGAGCGTCTCAGCCCTCATCTCCTGTCTCCCGGCAAGGCGTTGGAGTGGGCCCGCGCCCGAGTGGAGGAGAATGGCGCAACGACGACTACGCGGAGTTCTCCCGCCGCTTCCGTGCGGTATTCGACCATCCACCAGAAGGGGCGGCGGGGAAGTCTGTTCTATCCGAGGGTGAGGGCGCCCAGACTTTGCATTAGAGTTCCGGACCCTAGCGGCTGATGCAGGGTGGAATGAGCGGGCCCTGACTGACCATTTCCGCTGCAGCCTCCGAGAGGACGTCCAGCGAGGTTGGCGTGCAGGGACACGTCGTTGACTTTCGACCAACTGGTCGACATGGCCATCCGGCTGGATACCCTGCTCGCCACCCGTGGCGTCCCCGGAGGAGGGGTTCGCCCATTCCACTCTCCAGCGCCTCCGAGCCGAGTCCTATGGAGCTCGGGGTGCTGCCTGAGAACGGGAGGAGGAGCCCACGGGCCGGCCCTTGCACCAACTGTGGTCGTGGAGGGCACACTGCGGCTAGGTGCTGGGGGCGGGTCCTCCCAGAGGAGGAGATGGCAGGACGGCATTGGGGGGGTCACCCCAGGTGAGTAGGCGCCCTGCTTACCCAGAGCTTTCTGTCGTGCACCTAACCTTGCCTGTTTGTTTCCCACAGGTTGCACCTCGTTCCCAGCATAAGGCCTGGTAGATTCAGGCGCAGCTGGGAATTTTATAGATCCAGTTCTGTTTAGAGTTAGGGATTCCCCTCCTCCCAGTGGATAAGCCTTTCCCCGTCCATGCCCTAGATAGCCGTCCGTTAGGGGTCTGGTTTGATTAGGGAAGTCACGCACCACTTCAGATGATGGCGCAGGAGGGTCATGAGGAGAGAATTCAGCTTTATTTGAGTTGACTCTCCTGCGTATCCGGTGGTGTTGGGTCTTCCCTGGTTGATAACTCATGACCCTATTATTGGGTGGCGAGAAAGCTCTTAAAGGGTGGTCTGCTCAATGTGAGGGCGATGTCTGGAGTGTTTCCATAGGGGCGACCTCGGTGGAGAGTCCGAATCTAATGCCAGCATTGCAGATTCCCCCAGTATGAGGATTTGGCACTGGCGTTCAGTAAGACTAGGGCTGCTCAGCTGCCGCCTCATGGCGGATTGTGCGATAGATCTCCCAGTCAGGCGCAGCTCTCCCGCGGAGCCATGTGTATCCCTTGTCTCAGGAGGAGAAAAGATCTATGGAGACTTACATCTCTGAGTCTCTTAGACAGGGATACATCGGTCCTCCGTTTCACCCAGTTTCCTCAAGTTTCTTTTTTTGTGAAGAAGAAGGATGGAGGTCTCCGGCCGTGTATTGATTACCGCGGTCTCAATCAGATCACAGTGAAGTACAGCTATCCACTTCCTCTGATTGCGACTATGGCGGAGTCACTGCACGGTGCGCAGTTCTTTACAAAATTGGATCTTAGGAGCGCATACAACTTGGTGCGCATTCGTAAGGGCGATGAATGGAAGACAGCGTTTAGCACGACTTCTGGGCACTACGAGTATCTAGTCATGCCATATGGGTTGATGAATGCTCCCTCAGTCTTCCAATCCTTCGTTGATGAGATTTTCCGGGACATGCAGGGACAGGGAGTGGTTGTGTACATCGACGACATTCTGGTGTATAGCCCTACCCGTGCTGAGCATGTAGCCCTGGTGCGCCGGTTTGGGGGCTGTTGGAGCATGACCTATATGTCAAGGCAGAGAAATGTCTGTTTTTTCAGAAGTCGGTCTCCTTTCTGGGTTACCAGTTGTCTGCGTCAGGGGGTGAAGATGGAGGTGGACCGGGTCTCGGCTGTGCGTAATTGGCAGACCCCAACCACTGTGAAGGGGTGCACACGGTTCTTGGGTTTTGCGAATTACTACCGGAGGTTTATCCGGGGTTTTGGACAGGTGGCAGCTCCCATCACGTCTCTGTTAAAGGGGGGTCCGGTGCGCTTGCGGTGGTCAGCTGAGGCGGACAGGGCATTTGGGAGACTGAAGGACCTGTTTACCTCGGCGCCGGTGTTGGCGCATCCGGATCCCTCCTTACCGTTCCAAGTAGAGGTGGACGCGTCAGAGGCCGGGATAGGCCGTTCTTTCCCAGCGTTCTGGCACTCCACCTAAACTCCGCCCCTGTGCGTTCTACTCAAAGAAGCTCAGTCCGGCGGAGCGGAGATTATGGCCGTAGGAGACAGGAGCTGTTAGCCGTAGTACAGGCCCTAAAGGTGTGGCGGCATTGGCTCGAGGGGCTCAACACCCTTTCCTCATTCAAACTGACCATCGTAACCTGGAGTACATCCGGGCGCTAGGAGACCGAATCCTCGCCAGGCTCGTTGGACTATGTTCCTGGCCGTTTTGTGTTCAAGATCACATACATCCCTGGGTCCCAGAGCGGGAAGGCAGATGCTCTGTCCCGGCGGTATGGCGCAGAGGAGAGGTCAGTTGAGTCCACGCCCATACTACCGGAGTCTTGTCTGGTTGCTCCGGTGGTGTGGGAGGTTGATGGTGAGATCGGCGGGCGTTACGCACCGACCGAGTCCTCCTCAGTGTCCTGTGGGTCGGACGTGCGTTCCGCTCGAGATCTGCGATCGCCTCATTTGTTGGGCTCATACGTCCCCTCCTCTGGCCTCCGGGTATCGGCCGGACAGTGCACTGCCTTAGCACGAAGTACTGGTGGCCAACGTTAGCTAGGGATGTGAGGATTTATGTCTCCTCCTGTTCGGTGTGTGCCCAGTGTAAGGCACCCAGACATTTGCCCAGGGGTAGTTACAACCCCTGCCTATTCCAGCGACCCTGGTCCCACCTCTCGGTGGATTTTGTTACCGACCTTCCACCCTCACGGGGAATACGGCCATCCTGGTCGTTGTGGATGGTTCTCGAAGGCCTGTCGTCTCCTTCCCATGCCGGGTCTACCCACTGCCCTACAGACCGCTGAGGCTCTGTTCACCCATGTCTTCCGGCATTACGGGTACCCGAGGATATAGTGTCTGACCGAGGCCCCCCAGTTCCGTCCAGAGTGTGGAGAGCTTTTATGGAACGGTTGGGGGTTTGGTAAGCCTTACCTCGGGTTATCACCCGAGAGTAATGGGCAGGTTGAACGTGTCAACCAGGATGTGGGTAGGTTTCTGAGGTCATCTGTCAGGACCGGCCGGAGGAGTGGGCGAGATTGTGCCCTGGGCCGAGATGGCACAGAACTCTCTTCGCCACTCCTCCACCCAACTAACCCCTTTTCAGTGTGTGTTAGGGTACCAGCCGGTTCTGGCACCATGCACGAGAGCCAGATCGAGGCCCCCGCTGTGGATGAGTGGGTGCGGCGCTCGGAGGAGACGTGGGACCGCTGCACACGTCCATCTGCAGCGTGCCATACGTCGACAGAAGACGAGCGCCGACCTACACCGCAGTGAGGGGCCAGTGTACGCACCGGGAGATCGAGTCTGGCTCTCAACCAGAAACCTGCCCCTCCGCCTGCCCTGCCGGAAGCTGGGTCGCGGTTTTGGGCCCTTTAAAGTCCTGAGGAGATTGACGAGGTGAGTTATAGGTTAGAATTACCAATTGACTACAAGAATATTAACCCCTCGTTCCATGTGTCTCTCCTCAGGCCGGTGGTAGCTGGTCCACTCCAGGACTTTGAGATTGAGGAGACTCCTCCGCCCCCGTTGGACATCGAGGGGGCTCCGGCGTACACCGTGAGGTCCATCCTGGATTCTGGGCCGCCGGATGGGGGGTCTTCAATATCTCGTGGAGTGGGAGGTCACGGTCCGGAGGAGCGGTGCTGGGTGCCCAGGAGGGACATATTGGACCAGTCCCTACTGACCGAGTTCCATCGGGGTCATCCTGCGCGCCCTGCTCCCGCGTCGTCCGGGTCGTCCCGAGCTCCGGGTCGGCGCACGGCTGGGCCCGCGCTCAAGGGGGGTACTGTCACGGTTTCGGCCGAGGCTGCTCCTCTTCCTTGTTCGGGCGGACTTCGGCGGTCGTCGTCTCCGAGTACTAGCTGCCACCGTTCTATGTTTCTTGTTTCGTTTGGTTTTGTCTGTGCATAACACCTGTCCCTTGTTTGTGTCTTGATTGTTCTCCTATTTAGTTTCTTGGTTTGGGGCAGGTGTTGTGCGTGATTGTTTATGTCAGACTGCCTCTGTATCGTGTCTAGTTTCTCTCGTGTTTGGCTTGTGCCCGAGGTTCGCTCGTCTTTTCGTTGTTATTTGCGCACTGTGTTTGAGTGCGTATTGTTTTGCGCCACCGTTGGGTTGGTTATTATATTGTGTACGTGCTTGGTTACGTTACTAAAGACGGTTGAAGTCATCCTGGTGCCTCGCTTGATTCCGACACTCATCCACACACAACCTGTCTGACAGTGTGGGTGTGGGGAAAAAAGGCTAAAACACAAGTGAATAAAGGATGGGTTTTATTATCCATACAGTATAAATAGGAAATGTCTAACAAACAAATGATTCCAACTAATTCTTTGGATTGGAGATTACTGCTTTAGACTGTTGATATGCATGCACACATTGAGGTCAGCAAGCACCAAATAAGTGTCCAGCATGCTCTAGTGGTTATTACAAGTAACTACACATATCACACCACAACAGCTAACATAGTGTCTCACTCCCTCTCCTCCTCTCCTCCACTCCCTCTTGTCTCCTCTGGTCTTCCTCTATACCTCTCCTCTCCTCCTCGCCCTCTCAGCGGCTCCAGCTGGATAGAGTGACGGCGAGGTGACCTCCTCCTCTCTCACTGGAGGGCGGGAGAGGGGGAACAAAGGAGGATGAGGAGGAGGTGGAGAGAAAGAGAGTAGGAATGGAAGAGGAGGTGGAGAGGGGGTAGAGGAGGCAGAAAGCCTGGTCTAAGTATTGCTTTAAAGGGAAGAGAGGGGAGAGGAGAGCGCGAGAGATGGGAGGAGGGGGAGGAGGTGGAGGGCAGCTGTGTCCGACACCCCCATACTTCCACCTGCAACAGGTAGGCCAGGGGGCGGGACCTGTAGGTGAGACTCATAACATGATAAGGGGGGCAAGTGAAGAAGGGGGTGGAGCTGGAGTCAAGGAGGGGGAGGGTGTTCCTCCGAGCCCCCTGCCAGCGAGACGGGGAGCAGGGAGGAAGTCTGTCCACGGAGCATTTCTGGGTCATTGGGTCGCCTCCAATGAGATTAGATCCCCCTCTACAATGTAAATCAGTTTGAGTACTGGGGGGTTCTCTGTATAAATCCAAGGTGAAACCTCCAGGGGCTAGCCTTCTCTCAGGGGAGAGTCTGCTCTGGGCTGCCTGCGAAAGGTGCTCCTCTGTGGGAAGAGGAGAACAAGAGCCCCCAGAAGAGATCTCCTTATGGTAGTGATGGACAGATCAACTCTCCTTGTCATCTTCCACCTCTTCCTCTTCCTCTTGCTCGGCCTTCTCCCTCCTTTCCTTCTTACAGTCGTGATGGAGAGAACCCTTTTCTAACTTTCCTCCTTCCTCTCCTCCCTCTTTCTCTTCCTCTACCTTCCTCTCCCTCCTTCCCTCTTGGTAAACCTTGTTTAGTCGAGCCAGATTGTGGATAGCTAGCCATGGTTCAGACCACTGTCCGCTGTCTGGGAGGGGGATACAGGACTGGTCCACTGGACTCAGCTCACATGGGGAGAACCTGCTGCTGCTGCCACTCCCCCTCTTACCTGGGATGAGATCACGTTTGGAGGAAACCTGGCACCATCCCTACGGTGAAGCATGATGGTGGCAGCATCATGCTGTGGGGAGGATTTTCAGGGACAGGGACTGGGAACACGACCCATTCACATTGACGGGGCTGTAGTGGAGCAGGTCGAGAGTTTCAAGTTCCTTGGTGTCCACATCACCAACAAACTATCATGGTCCAAACACACCAAGACAGTCGTGAAGAGGGCACGACAACGCCTTTTCCACCTCCGGAGACTGAAAAGATTTGGCATTGGTCCCAAGATCCTCAAAAAGTTCTACAGCTGCACCATCGAGAGCATCCTGACCGGTTGCATCACCGCCTGGTATGGCAACTGCTCGGCATCCGACCGTAAGGCGCTACAGAGGTAGTGCATACGGCCCAGTACATCACTGGGGCCAAGCTTCCTGCCATCCAGGACCTATATACTAGGCGGTGTCAGAGGAGGCCCAAAAAATTGTCAAAGACTCCAGTCACCCAAGTCATAGACTGTTCTCTCTGCTACCGCACAGCAAGCGGTACCAGAGTGCCAAGTCTAGGTCCAAAGGCTCCTTAACAGCTTCTACCCCAAGCCATAAGACTGCTGAACAATTAATCAAATGGCCACCCGGACTATTTACATTGACACCTCCCCCTTTTGTTTTTACACTGCTGCTACTCGCTGTTTATTATCTGTGCATAGTTACTTTACCCCTACCTACATGTACAAATTACCTCAACTAACCTGTACCCCCACACATTGACTCGGTACCGTACCCCTTGTATATAGCCTCGTTATTATTTTATTGTGTTACTTTTTATTTTATTTTTTACTTTAGTATATTTAGTAAATATTTTCTTAACTCTATTTCTTGAACTGCATTGTTGGTTAAGGGCTTGTAAGTAAGCATTTCACGGTAAGGTCTACACCTGTTGTATTCGGCACATAACAAATACAATTTGATTTGATTTGATTTGGAGACTAGTCAGGATCAAGGGAAAGATGAACAGAGCAATTTACAGAGAAATCCTTGATGAAAACCTGCTCCAGAGCGCTCAGGACCTCAGACTGGGGCTAAGGTTCACCTTCCAACAGGACAACGACCCTGAGCACACAGCCAAGACAACGCAGGAGTGGCTTCGGGACAAGTCTCTGAATGTCCTTGAGTGGCCCGGCCAGAAACCGGACTTGAACCCGATCTAACATCTCTGGAGAGACCTGAAAATAGCTGTGCAGCGACACGCCCTATCCAACCTGACAGAGCTTGAGAGGATCTGCAGAGAAGAATGGGAGAAACTCCTCAAATACAGGTGTGCCAAGCTTGTAGCGTCATACCCAAGAAGACTCGAGGCTGTAATCGCTGCCAAAGGTGCTTCAACAAAGTACTGAGTAAAGGGTCTGAATACTTATGTAAATGTGATATTTCCATTTGTTATTTTTAATACATTTATAATAAAAGTCTAAAAACCTGTTCTCACTT
Organism: Coregonus clupeaformis; assembly: GCF_020615455.1. Classification (NCBI taxonomy): domain Eukaryota; kingdom Metazoa; phylum Chordata; class Actinopteri; order Salmoniformes; family Salmonidae; genus Coregonus; species Coregonus clupeaformis. The sequence goes on along the minus strand of NW_025534376.1, from coordinate 174,352 downwards.
TGTCATTATGGGGTATTGTGTAGATTGATGAGGGGAAAAAACAATTTAATCAATTTTAGAATAAGACAAAGTGTGGAAAAAGTCAAGGGGTTTGAATACTTTACAAATGCACTCAATTAGATTTTTGTTCAAAATAATTTATAGGGCAGCCAATAATTGTGACACGCATGTTTTTGAATAAAATAATGATTTGTTGATGACGATTATTATTTTTTTGAAAATTTTTACTCAATTAAAGGGTAGATTCATATTATATTTTGAGTGTAAGATCAAGCTGATAGACCACAATGACATGTTTTCACAGCCTTTTTTGTTCATATTTCCTTCTGGTGCCAATAATTCAGGAGGACACTGTACACTTCCACTCATCACTTAGAAACTGTAATGGAAGAAGTCTTCATTGTTACCCTTATCTCTCTCCCTTTGATTACCCTCATGTCAGTCATACATTATATTACAAAATATTAAGCTTCAAAGGCAAAAAATATGATTAGACAAATAATAATATTTATTTGAATGATACAGTATGTTACTAAAATGAAATTAAAATGAAATGTTTTTGTAATTATTACATTTCTACGAAATGTAAAAAAAAACGTAAAAAAAATTATAATAACAAAAGCAAGGTAAAAAGAAAAGGACACAGATCCAGATTCCTATTACCTTTACGAGTCATCTTTGACCATATCCAGTTAATCACATATAGCGGTTGGTCTTTCAGTCCATTTTATGAAAAATGTTTTTTTTGTGTGTTTTTTTATCATTTCCTTGACAGTCGGCCATTCGAGTGCATTATGTAATTCTATGGAGAACATCTCATAACCACATTGCAGAACCTTTCTTGGTGCCTTATTTTGTGCTATTTGCAGTCTCTTTAGGTCACCAACACCTGCATTACTCCAGACAACAGTAGTTCATTTGACTATGGATGAGAGCTTGTGAGATTTGTTTTAGAATTTTCTCTACCTATCCCATAGATATAAACACTGGTAATGGCTCTACCTTTCCCTCTGATAGGCTTTGTTTGCCATATTACACCTAATTTATATGTACACCTATCCAATCCTTTCAACATGTAGGAGTGCTTAGTGTCGATTTAGGATTCAACATTTAAACTGTGCAACACTCCCCAAATTTGCGAAAAGTAAACAATTTGTGTTTATAATGTTTTGTATGGTATGCCTTGACAAAAAACAAACAGAGTAAACATTACTTTTTTTATTCTTTGTTTTTCATTGCATGCAAAAATACAGTATCTCCCTTCTCACTCTTTCTTACCCAGTCTACTCATCCATCTTCAAGCTTTCATCCCTTCCCTGCTCTTCTATCACCCTCTCAGATCCACCTCCAGCTGGCTCCCTCTTTTTCCTCTTCTCCAGTCTCTTCCTCTCCTCTTTCCTCCTCTTTTCTCTCTTCTTCTCCTCCTTTTTTTGAATCTTTCGCTCCATCTCCAGGAGCTCAGCTTGAGCTTTCTCTCTCTTTTTCAGCTCCTCAGACCACTTCTTCTCTTTCTTAATCCTGTCTTTCATCATGGCATTGTGTATCTTAATCAGCCCCTCTAACCTCTTTTTCTCTGCCTTTTCCTTCTCTTTTCTTTCCTTCTCTCTCTTTTTCTGTTCGAACGTGTCCCTCTTTTTCTCAGCCTTCATGGCTTTCTTTTGCTCATTCTCTCTCGCCTTCATCTCCTTTCTCTCTTTCTCGTCACCGTTCAACATCTTATTCAGTTTCTTATTTTTATATTTTTCCTCCATCTTTAAAAACGTGACTTTCTGCTTGAGGTTCATGGCCAGAAAGCCCACTCCTCCCAGGAAGGTCTCTGCTCTCTCTGATGAAACCGTCCCATTTGAGCTCTTGGAATGGGCACGGGTCCGCCTCACGCTTCAAACCCTCCCTCGGGCTCACCTCCTCCTTGACGCTCCTCTCTTCACTCTCAATGTCAATGCCTGTCCAATAATCCTAACAGGAAGACATTGACTCTAGATTTTATATTGTTCAAATGTGGCACATTCAATACACATTTGAGGGATCAACATACATTGATGGCCTCATGGGGCACACAATTTGGAGGACAGTAATTGAGGTAACTTGTTTATTTGTATCCCAAATCAATTTTATAATAGCCATAGATGTTCTTCCTGGGTTCACACTAACGTAATACAAATGTTAACCCTAGTAAGGGGGTGATGTTTTATACTATGAGCATAGAGTAGCAGGGTTGGGGTCAATTCCATTTCAATTCCAGTCAATTCAGGAAGTACTTTAAAATTCAAATTCTCTTCAATGCTTTGAATTGGAAATGGAACAGACCCCCAACCCTGTAGAGTAGTAGTGTAAAATAGGACACCTACCTTTTGCCTCTTCCAGCGTCCAGGGCCTGGGTTCCTCATCCTCTGACCTGCATATGGATGCTCTCACTCTAACAGGCGTCTTAGTGGCCATGCAGAGCAGAGGGGTTGGCGGCTCATCATTGCAGGTTGCCAGAGTTAAGTTAGCATCTGGGACCAGCTGGTGAGCATGAGGGCAGCGATCCACCTCTTCACTAGTGCCCTTCCCTTTCTGCTCTGGCTGCTTGTGGTCCTTGTCATGGATGCATGCCAGGCTTGGAGGAAGTGCTAGGACAGGGCTTTTATCACTCATCAGTTCCTCTCTCTTGACAGTGGATGCAACTGCACTTGCCTCTGTGTTAACTGAGCACTCTGTGGTGTCCTCAACTGTCTCCTCTGGCTGCTTGTGGTCATTGTTGTTGTGAATGCATTGCAGACCTGGAGGACTTTTATCATCCCAGGTGTAAATGGCAACAGTTGCCTCTGTGTTGACTGAGCACTTTGTAGTGCATTCAACTGTCTTCCATAGCTGTTTGTGGTCATTGTTGTGGGTGCAGGTCAGGATTAGAGGCAGTGTTGCAGGTGCAGGAGGACTTTTATCAGCCAAAAACTCCTCTGTGTGGACAGTGGACACGGAAATGGCTGCTTCCCTGGCAACTGGACACTTGTTGGTGTCCTCTACTGCCTCCCTGGCAGATTTTGGACAGTGGACACGGAAACAGCCGCTTCCTGGACACTTGAGTCTTGGTGGTGCTCTCTACTGCCTCCTCTGGCTGCTTGTGGTCATTGTCTAGAATGTGTGGCAACTTTGAAGGCAGCATTGGAGCCGGGCTTTTTATCACCCAACAGGTCCTCTCCCTGGACAATGGATGTACCTGCAGTGATCGCTGTGGTAACGGAGGACTCGGCGGCATCCTCTTTTGTCTCCTCGGTCAGTTTGTGGTCAGAGTCTCGGATACATGGCGAGCTTGGAGGCAGTGCTGCAGGGTCAGGAGGGCTTTGATCAGCTGCCATGTCCTCTTTGAGGTGAGTGGACACATCATTGTTTGTTTCACTGATAACTGTACACTTGGTGGTGCCCTCTACTGCCTCCCCTGGCAGTTTGTAGTCAACTTCAAAGACAAGTGGCAGACTTGGAGGCAGCATTGGGACAGGGCATTTAGCTGCTGATCTGTACCTCCAAAATCAACAGTAGCTGTGCCTGCAGTGGTCTCTGTAGCAACTGAGACCTCATGGGTATCCTCTACTGTCTGCTCTGGTGGCATGAAGTCATCGTCAAAGACTGTTGGCAGGCATGGAGGCAGCACTGAAGGAAGACTTCTAGCTGCCCATCGATTCTCTCCCTTGACAGTGGCTGTGGTAGCAGTGGCCTCTGTGGCAACTGGGCACTCTGTGGCTGAAACAGCAGGCTGGGAGGTTTCGAGGGAAATTGAATGAATTGCCAATTAACCGCTGAGCCAGGGGGTGGGAGGAGTAAGGATAGAATATGTCCTCTTCCTCAACATTAGATATTGCCACTGGAGCAACTGAGACCTCAGTGGTGCCCTCTACTGCCTGATGTGGCTGCATGGAGTCTTCCGTCACAGAAGTGTGGCAGGTATCGATGCAGCATTGAGGAAAGATGTGTATCTGTCCATGGTCCTCTCGTTTACCTGTAGATACATCTGCAGTGGCCTCTGTGGCAACTGGGCATTCAGCAGACTGGCGGTTTCAGGGACAAAGTATGAAAATACAATGAACCGCTGTGCATCCTGAGCGCGTAGGCCAATGGAGAGGGGGATGCAACATGGTTGGTATAGGCCTCTGATTGGTGAAAGCCAGTGGTGGGAGGGAGCCATAAACTCAGTGAGAGGACAGTTGCTCACATCTCTCACATTCTGCGTGAGAAAAGAAACAGACATGATGAAAGTGATCACATTCAGTACATACATACATACTGTATGAGTCAGCACTATTTTCTTATACATCACATATACAGTGGGGGAAAAAAGTATTGTCGTATCGAGTAAATGCTGGCAATCATTGCTGATAAACAAAGGAGTCCGCTCATACTGAACCTCTGATCATAAGTTTATTCATTATCACAAGCTTTCAGCATGAGTTACAGGAGTCAAGATCCCCCGGAGATTAGTGTGCTCGAATTGTAATGACTGCTCCGCCCCTCCTTCGTTTTTCCCCAGTATATATAAACAATGCCAAAATATGGGTGGCTCCCTCTGCTGTCCAATCACCCGTCTCCCCTGGGGCGTCACCCTCCAAGGGGCTACTTTTGAAATAAGATAAACATACCCTCTTTGTTCCTCTAAAACAGTCATAATGTTAATACACCACAGTATTTAGTCAGCCACCAATTGTGCAAGTTCTCCCACTTAAAAGATGAGAGGCCTGTAATTTTCATCATAGGTACACGTCAACTATGACAGACAAATTGAGAAAAAATATCCAGAAAATCACATTGTAGGATTTTTAATGAATTTATTTGCAAATTATGGAAAATAACTATTTGGTCACCTACAAACAAGCAAGATTTCTGGCTCTCACAGACCTGTAACTTCTTCTTTAAGAGGCTCCTCTGTCCTCCACTCGTTACCTGTATTAATGGCACCTGTTTGAACTTGTTATCTGTAGCTCAGCTGGTAGAGCACGGCGCTTATACGCCAAGGTAGTGGGTTCGATCCCGGGACCACCCATACACAAAAATGTATGCCGCATGACTGTAAGTCGCTTTGGATAAAAGCGTCTGCTAAATGGCATATTATTTATTATATTATTATAAAAGACACCTGTCCACAACCTCAAATAGTCATACTCCAAACTCCACTATGGCCAAGACCAAAGAGCTGTCAAAGGACACCAGAAACAAAATTGTAGACCTGCACCAGGCTGGGAAGACTGAATCTGCAATAGGTAAGCAGCTTGGTTTGAAGAAATCAACTGTGGGAGCAATTATTAGGAAATGGAAGACATACAAGACCACTGATAATCTCCCTCGATCTGGGGCTCCACGCAAGATCTCACCCCGTGGGGTCAAACTGATCACAAGAACGGTGAGCAAAAATCCCAGAACCACCGGGGGGACCTAGTGAATGACCTGCAGAGAGCTGGGACCAAGTAACAAAGCCTACCATCAGTAACACACTACCCGCCAGGGACTCAAATCCTGCAGTGCTTGACGTGTCCCCCTGCTTAAGCCAGTGCATGTCCAGGCCCGTCTGAAGTTTGCTAGACTGCATTTGGATGATCCAGAAGAGGATTGGGGAGAATGTCATATGGTCAGATGAAACCAAAATAGAACTTTTTGGTAAAAACTCAGCTCTTCGTGTTTGGAGGACAAATAATGCTGAGTTGCATCCAAAGAACACCATACCTACTGTGAAGCATGGGGGTGGAAACATCATGCTTTGGGGCTGTTTTTAAGCAAAGGGACCAGGACGACTGATCCGTGTAAAGGAAAGAATGAATGGGGCCATGTATCGTGAGATTTTGAGTGAAAACCTCCTTCTGTCACGAATTCCGCCGAGACTGCTCCTCCTCCTTGTTCGGGCAGGCTTCGGCGTTCGTCGTCCCCGGAGTACTAGCTGCAACCGTTTGATGTTCTCTATGTTTGTTTGGTTTTGTCTGTTTGGTGCACCTGTGTCTTATCACTTATTGATTATTTCACCTATAAGTTTCCTTTGGTTTTGTTTGTAGTTGTGTGTTGTTGTCTGCCTGTCCTTTGGGGTTTTGGATTTTGCTCTGGTGTATTTAAGTGTATTGACGCACTGTTTTGCGCATCGCTTATATTTCGTGTTTTCGCACTGTTTGCGTATCGCTCGCCTCCGTTGTTTGAGGCCCGTTCTTTTGTATTGTCATTTTTCTGACTAGTAAAGTCTGTTGGACTAAGCTTCTGTGTCCTGCGCCTGACTCCAACACCACATCCACTTCAAACACTGACAGAACAACACACCATCAATGGAGTCAGCAGGAGCAGCGGCGGCGACCGAGTCGCTGGAGGATCGGGTCAGCTGCCAGGACGCCGGGATCCAGCAACTCGGCTCTGCCATGCAGGAGGTCATGAACACCCTGCGCCGATGGGAAAGGGAGGCGTGCCCACACCTCCTCCTACATTACCACCACCATCGGCCAGTCCCACCAGACCGGTTCCGAATCCAGTGGGATTCGCTCTCGCTCCCGAGGGCGTATGATGGCACAGCAGCCACGGGATACGGGCGTGTCCGCCCCTCATCTCCTGTCTCTCCGGCAAGGCGTTGGAGTGGGCCAACGCCAAATGGAGGGGAATAGACGCCGCCACCATCAGCTACGCGGAGTTCTCCCGCCGCTTCAGGGCTGTTTTTCAATCACCCTCCTGAGGGTAAAGCGGCGGGGGCGTCTGTTCCACCTCCGACAGGGGAAGAGGAGCGCACAGGATTTCGCCCTGGATTTCCGGACTCTAGCGGGCGGATGCGGGGTGGAATGAGAGGGCCCTCATCGACCACTATAGGTGTAGCCTGCGAAAGGACATTCGTCGAGAGCTGGCCTACAGGGACACCAATCTGTCCTTTGACCAGCTAGTGGACATGTCCATCCGCCTGGATACCCTGCTGGCCACTCCGCGGACGTCCCGAGATGGGGCCGTCCATTCCATTCCCCAGCACCTCCGAACCGAGGCCCAATGGAGCTCGGGGTGCTGGCGCTAGAAGGGAGAAGGGAGAGAGAATCCGAGGGGGCCGTCCCCTGCACCAGCTGTGGCCGTGGAGGACACACTGCGGCTAGGTGCTGGGGAGGGTCTCCAGGGAATCGGGACAACAGGTCGCGCACTGGAGAGTCATTTCCAGGTGGTAGGCGCCCCACTCACCCAGAGCTCTCTGTTGTTCACTTTTGTATACCTGTAGTATTTCCTCAGGTTGCATCTCATTCCCAGCATAAGGCGCTAGTCGATTCAGGCGCAGCTGGGAATTTTATTGATCAGAGATTTTGTTCTAGGTTAGGGATTCCCCTCCTGCCCGTTGATGCACCCTTTCCTGTCCATTCCCTAGATAGCCGCCTCGTTGGGGTCTGGGTTGATTAGGGAAGTCACAGCGCCACTAAGATGAAGACGCAGGGGGTCATGAGGAGATTATTCAGTTGTACCTAATTGACTCTCCTGCGTATCCCGTGGTGCTGGGGCTTCCTTGGTTAGTCACCATGACCCCACCATTTGTGGCAACAGAGGGCTCTCAAGGAATGGTCTGGCCAGTGTGTTGGGCGATGTCTAGGTGTTTCCGTGGGGCGACCACGGTGGAGAGTCGAACCAAGTGCCCGCAATGCACATTCCCCCTGAGTATGAGGATTTGGCACTCGTGTTCAGCAAGACGCAGGGCGACATGATTGCCACCTCATAGGCAGGGAGATTGTGCGATAAACCTCCAGACAGGTGCGGCACTTCCGCGGGCCATGTGTATCCTCTGTCTCAAGAGGAAACGGCGGCTATGGAGACATACATAGCTGAGTCCCTGAAACAGGGATATATATGGCCCTCCACTTCCCCTCGTCCTCGAGTTTCTTTTTGTGAAGAAGAAAGATGGAGGTTTGCGCCCGTGTATTGATTATCGTAGTCTCAACCAGATCACTGTGAAATACAGTTACCCTCTTCCTCTGATTGCGAGTATGACTGAATCATTACGCGGGCGCGGTTCTTCACAAAACTGGATCTCAGGAGCGCTTATAACTTAGTGCGCATTAGGGAGGGGGGATGAATGGAAGACAGCATTTAGTACCACCTCAGGTCATTATGAGTATCTTGTCATGCCATACGGGTTAATGAATGCTCCTTCAGTCTTCCAATCATTTGTGGACGAGATTTTCCGGGACCTGCATGGGCAGGGGTGGTAGTGTACATTGAGCGACATCTTAGTGTACTCTGCTACACGTGCCGAGCTTGTAGCCCTGGTACGCCGAGTGTTGGGTAGACTGTTGGAGCATGACTTGTATGTCAATCCCGCTTTAGCGTTCCAGGTAGAGGTGGACGCGTCAGAGGCCGGTATTGGGGCAGTACTGTCGCAGCGCTCCCAGGCACGCCACCTAAGCTCCGTCCCTGCGCTTTTTATTCTAAGAAGCTCAGCCCGGCGGGAGCGTAATTATGACCGTAGGGGGACAGGGAGCTGTTAGCCGTGGTTCAAGCCCTAAAGGTGTGGAGGCATTGGCTTGAGGGGGCTCAACACCCTTTTCTCATTCTGACCGACCATCGTAACCTGGAGTACATCCGGGCAGCTAGGAGATTAAACCCTCGTCAGGCTAGGTGGAACATGTTCCTGACCCAGTTCGTTTTTAAGATCACGATACATCCCAGGGTCCCAGAACGGTAAGGCAGACGCCCTGTCCCGGCGGTATGACACAGAGGAGAGGTCCATTGAGCCCACTCCCATACTGCCGGAGTCTTGTCTGGTGGCACCGGTGGTATGGGAGGTCGTGCGCAAATTGAGCGGGCGTTCGCACCGGCCCTACTCCCCCAGAGTGTCCAGTGGGTCGGACGTACGTGCCGCTCGAGGTCCGTGATCGGCTCATTTATTGGGCTCGTACGTCACCCTCCTCTGGACATCCAGGTATTGGCCGGACAGTGCACTACCTTAGTGTTAAATACTGGTGGCCAACATTGGCTAAGGACGTGAGGTTTATGTCTCCTCCTGCTCGGTGTGCGCTCAGTGTAAGGCGCCTAGACACCTGCCCAGGGGGAAGTTACAACCCCTGCCCGTTCCCCAACGGCCGTGGTCTCACCTCTCGGTGGACTTTGTCACGGACCTTCCCCCCTCCCAGGGGAATACCACTATTCTGGTCATTGTGGATCGGTTCTCTAAGGCCTGTCGTCTCATTCTTATGCCGGGTCTCCCTACTGCCCCTACAGACTGCTGAGGCTTTGTTCACCCACGTCTTCCGGCACTCACGGGGTTCCCGAGGATATAGTGTCTGATTGGTGTCCCCAGTTCACCTCTAGAGTCTGGAGCGTTCATGGGCGCTTGGGGGTCTCGGTTAGCCTTACCTCGGGTTACCACCCGGAGAGTAATGGGCAGGTGGAGAGAGTAAACCAGGATGTGGGTAGGTTTCTGAGATCCTGTTGCCAGGGCCGGCCGGAGGAGTGGTCGGGGTATATCCCCTGGGCAGAGATGGCTCAGAACTCTCTCCGCCACTCCTCTACAAACCTGACCCATTTTCAGTGTGTGTTAGGTTATCAGCCGGTTCTGGCACCATGGCATCAGAGCCAGATCGAGGCTCCTGCGGTGGATGAGTGGTTTTGGCACTTTCCGGAAGAGACGTGGAGCGCTGCCCACGTCCATCTGCAGCGGGCCATCCGCCAGGCAGAAGCGGCGCCCAACCTCCACCGCAGTGAGGAGTCCAGTCTACGCCCCTGGAGATCGCGTCTGGCTCTCGACTTCGAAACCTGCCCCTTCGCCTGCCCTGCCGGAAGCTTGGCCGGCGGTTTGTGGGGCCATTTAAAGTCCTGAGGAGATTGAATGAGGTGTGTTACAGGTTGCAACTGCCCAATGACTATCACATTAACCCCTCATTCCATGTGTCTCTCCTCAGGCCGGTGGTAGCTGGTCCACTCCAGGAGAGTGAGATAAGAGAGACCCCTCCGCCCCCCACTGGACATCGAGGGCTCCGGCGTACTCAGTCCGGTCCATCGTGGATTCGAGGCGTCGGATGGGGGTCTGCAATATCTCATGGAGTGGGAGTGCAGTCCGGAGGAACGGTGCTGGGTGCCTCGGAGGGACATTTTTAGATCCATCCCTCCTGACTGAGTTCCATCGTAGTCATCCTCGTGCCCTGCTCCACGTCCTCCTGGCCGTCCCGAGGCCGGGGGTCGCGCACGGCTGGTGCCGTCGTCAAGGGTACTGTCACTGAGTCGGCCGAGACTGCTCCTCCTCCTTGTTCGGGCAGGCTTCGGCGTTCATCGTCCCCGGAGTACTAGCTGCTACCGTTTGATGTTCTCTATGTTTGTTTGGTTTTATCTGTTTGGTGCACCTGTGTCTTATCACTTATTGATTATGTCACCTATAAGTTTCCTTTGGTTTTGTTTGTAGTTGTGTGTTGTTGTCCGCCTGTCCGTTGGGGTTTTGGATTTTGCTCTGGTGTATTTAAGTGTATTGACGCACTGTTTGCGCATCGCTTATATTTCGTGTTTTACGCACTGTTTGCGTATCGCTCGCCTCCGTTGTTTGAGGCCCGTTCTTTTGTATTGTCATTTTTCTGACTAGTAAAGTCTGTTGGACTAAGCTTCTGTGTCCTGCGCCTGACTCCAACACCACATCCACTTCAAACACTGACACCTTCCATCAGCAAGGGCATTGAAGATGAGCGACTTATAGTTAGATAATGCATTCAACTTAAGGTAGCTAGGTGAGAAAACCACATAATCCTGATATGAGCGTCTATGATAGAACGGTTGTTTATTTTTTTATGACAAGACAACCAGAAGAACTGAGGACATAAATACACTGGAAACAGACAGACACGATACAACACATTTAGACAAGAACAGTTATAAGCATTGCCATGGTGTAGCCTAATACAAAAAGAAATAAGGACAAAACATTGTTAGCTTACATTCCATGGCATATGGAACATTTTGCCCTTACAATAACTTATATATGCTTTAATTAATATTGTTCAATAGAACTCTAGTCGACTTTGTCAAAGTTGGTTTTATTACCTCCTCAATCCAGTCTTGGCATTTTCCTCGTCTTGAACCAAATCCTCTTCATCTTCTTCTCCTGATCCTTCTGGATCTGCAAAACCAGAGCCAACCTGGCTCCCAGCTCCCATCACGTAGTCTGTCTGGATCACACTTTCCTCCAACCGACACTCACCCCTCCTCTGTGTCAGCGTTGAACCCTCAATGTCTTCCTCTTGGCTAACAATAACTCCTGGAAAATACATAACGTTGTAGTAAGTGGGTGTTGCTAACCAAATAATAATGCATCTCTTTACAATGTCCACACATTTTCTTCCCAGCTACTTACAATTAAGCAAGTGAGAATCCTGCTCCAGATATGTTTACGCAATAGGCTTATCTGAATTACTAGTAAAAAGTTGGCTACTGGAAAAGCGACCAAGTTCAAATGAATCGATTTAGGCTGTTCTTATCATTATGTGAACAATATCCTTTATGACATCATTATTGTGATGCAAGGCATTGCCATTGGAGATGAAAAAGCACAACACAGACTTTAAAAAGCAAACTTCAGGCTCTTTCTGTACCTTACTATTGAGCCTTATTCAACCCCTCATGTAGCTCTACTCCATATTGGGCCTGGTTCTCACAAACCACACTAATCAGTTCCATCATATCATTGAAAACACTGTGTTTTGGGTAGAAAATGACTCTATATCCATGCAGGACCTAACTTGCACAGTTTCATCTATTTTAAAAACCAAGGAGGTAAAACGCTAGTCTTCTCTTTGAGTGCCCCTGAGTGCACCTCAATTTAAAGAGGTCTATCAATTCAACCATTTGAAATGGATGTCCATTCAATTAAGAACATATTATTCTTATTAGAAATGAAGCAGCTACAAATTAGGTAGGCGTACTTGTTTTTTTTACACAACCTACACTTTGGTACATATTTATTGAGATAATTGATTACAACATATGTTGGTGATTAACACAGAGAGAGGTTTTTTTCTGTCATCAATAGAATGCATTAGCCATTAGGCTGGCTCACTACAATTGTAACATGACATCTCAGGTGTCAGGATGCAAACTCTCTCTCTTCAACAGTTTCACTAGTCATGTTAGGTCTACTTAAAATGTCACATTCATACACAAGTAATTTGAAAATAAGTTATACTACTGAAACACATTCACAATAAGTTATATTACAACCTACCTCTGAAGTAAGCAGTGTGTTCTCTCACTAATGAAATAGGACATTAATAATCTGTCAGTGGTTAGTTGAATCAGTCTCTTTGTACTGTTCAGTTTGTCTGTGCAACAGGTAACCTTCCAGAATCGGAATCTTGTGATGTCACAATGGAGTCCCCATTGCCATGGTTACCCACCGCAGCTTTAATATGTAATCAAATGCTGGCAGAATTTCGTTTATTTATTTTTTATTTTTGTACCTATGCAGCACACTCATACCTAATATATACAATGAATCCATATAACCTAATTTTTTATTAAAATAAAATGCTGTAACTCATATCAAATGGTTGACCATTCAAACAACATGTGTTTTGTCTAATTAAAAGTCAATATGTTTTAGATATCATAACTAGCAGCCAGGCTTACTTAGGTTGTTTGTTCGATCTCAGCCTACCACTAATGTCAATATTTTTCATCATCATCAATGAAATACATAGGCTACCTTACTACATTAAAACAAGTCTTCCATAGTCTATGTCACCTCAGTAACAAAGTTCCAAAAAGAAATGAGGTTCAAGAAAACATCTCTCTTCAATGGCCTCAGCTATTAGCCATATGATCAACAAGGTCAAATGCAGCACTAAAATCAAGAAGCAGCTCATCCACAAGTTTATCTTGGTCAAGTGACCTGAGCCATTGATCGATTAAATCAACCAGAGCTGTTGCAGTCGAGTGATCCTTACGGTATCTTTACGGTACGCATGCTCATAGAGGGATAAAATTAGCTGGATGTGTAATTATATAGGCCCAAAAATGTAATTGAAGAGTAGGTGTCATTGATGTTTAGCATTTTAGTTTAATAAATTATTAAATAAGGAAATCAATATCAGCTGACTATAGAACAGTATTTGTAGACCTGCCAACAGAGCCCATTGTTTAAAAATATGTTTGAACATTTTCTTATGTCTTTCCAGTTGATATAACCAAACAGACAACCTTTGTTGCTCAAGAGCATCACACATTCCTCCATTCATTCTCTATTATATTCCTCTCCATCATATTCCACTCCATCATAATACTCGCTAACATATTCCCTCTATCATATTCCTCTTTATTTATACAGGGAATCCCAATTGAGACCAGTGTCTCTTTTTCAATGGTTCCCAGTGTTATATCAATGAACAATCCAAACAGCTTAAATAGATAAAATTACATACAGAGCAGAAAATATATAGAGCAAATTATTAGACTTGAACACATATATTTCACAATGAACAGGTCTTGTATTTAACCAGTTGAGCTGACAACCATTTTGCACTGTTTCACTAGGGCTTTAGTCATCAATCTAGCAAGAGGGCAATATTTTATTAATGTAGTGGTGTCCCTCCCCCCCAGGAAGCTATGACCTTTAGCTTTCATCTGGAATTTTTCATTTATGTCTGAGAAAAAAAACACTTTTCAACCCATATGATCTAGTACACAAGGAAAGTATAATACAACCTTCATTAATACTTTGCCAAACATTTCATGACATCAGTGATAGTCAAAATCTGTTGAATTTGTGAATGTCTAAATTAACATTTGGGCCATTTAAACAGTGTGTATCCCTCCTCTAGACAAGGGGAGAAGGGCTATGGAAAGGTCTCGATTTTGTCGTTTCTGAACAAATGTTTGACTTCCACACAAAATTACTTCTTGACTTATTTTAGGTTTAAGGAAGTGTGTAGGTCGCATTCTTTATCGTAGAGCTATGAAAGTTATGTATTTAGCTCTGCCTGCTCGAGACAAATTCAGTGATTGCTTTGCCATGTCTGTGCCGTGAAGCAGTCAAGCTGGATAAATGTTTTTCCTGGGGCGCCCCTTTGACTTAACGCGTTGCAGTTAAGTGATATAAATGGATGTAATGATGCAGCCCGACCACCAGAGGGAGGCAAATAAAAGTTTATTCAACAGAGGGACGTTTACGTGGTTCTAGGAAGGTCTGTTAGGATGTCTTCTGAAATATGAAACGGTGGGAAATCAATCAAATAAGTCGTGTAAACATTTACATATTTTTTAAAGAAATTCTAGCGCCCGATTTGAGGACTGTCGGCCTAAGAGATTTTAAGTCTTAAAGTGATCTAATGAAACAAATCCTCTCTGTCACGTTCCTCTTAATATATTCCCTCTATCATATTCCCCTCTATCCCTCATCTCAGTGCAGCCCCTCTCCATCCACTAGAGCAGGAAGTCTCTGGGCTCAGTGAGGTCCAGCTCAGACTGAAGAGAGGCCGTTTTAACTCTCTTCTCCTTTAGCTGTTCCTCCAGCCTGGCAAGTACTATCTCCTTGTCAACCAAGCAACCTGATCTGGACTTTGAGATGATCTGACGTCTCTTTTGCTTGAGACATTTCTCTTTGCTGCTCATCTCTTGAGTATTCATTTACATTACATTTTACATTTTAGTCATTTAGCAGACGCTCTTATCCAGAGCGACTTACATATTTTTTTATACTGGCCCCCTGTGGGAATCAAACCCACAACCCTGGCGTTGCAAACGCCATGCTCTATCAACTGAGCTACATCCCTGCCGGCCATTCCCTCCCCTACCCTGGACGACGCTGGGCCAATTGTGCGCCGCCCATGAGTCTCTCCCGGTCGCGGCCGGCTGCGACAGAGCCTGGATTCCAGCACACTAATGTCCTTCTTGAAGTAGCATAAATCTGAGGCTACCTCTTTTTTCAGATCCTCATGTGCTTCTCTTATAGGTTTGAATGTGTGTCCTCTGTCGTCTCACCCATCTCTGCAGATCACAGAGATCAGCTTACTGTCCGTCTCACAGAACAGCTTCAGAGCCTCTCCATGTTCACGACATTCATCTCTCTACTGTTTCCTCTCTCGGCTGTAGCTCTCTGTCTTTTAGCATCTTCCTCCAGTTTCAGCTAGTGGGCCACGTTCCTGATCAGTCTGTTGATCTGGAAGATTCTGTCTCTGACCAGAGCCCTGCCCACTTGACAGAGTTGGTGTCCAGCATTCAGGCTGTCTTGGAGGCATCTCTTGCAGAAGGTGTGCTGATAGCTTAGAGACACAGGCTCAGTGTATATGTCTGTGCAGATGGAACAGCACAGGTGGTCTGCCAGGTCAGAGGAAGCTGTGGCCATAATGACTGTGCTCGTGCTCAGTGTGTGAGAGACAAAGAGGCAGTGTCCAAATACCCATATTAGAGCACTAAATAGTATGGGAAAACATGTAGTTTTTTAGTATGTGAAATTTAGAAATTATTCCGCGTTCACATGCTAGTCGGACCTAGGAAACTCTGAAATGTCCGACTTGTTGATTCGTTGAATGCGGCACGTGTATAACTACAACCAGTAAGCAAGTCTGAAATGTCCGGGTTTCCAAGTTCCGACTAGCGAAACGCTGCAATAGTACTAAGAATGCGTCATCTAATGCGCGATTGCATTGACTCCCGTCATTCGTTCATTTCGGTACAGCGCGTCAATTTATCTGACTATCAGCTGTTGCCAAACAAGTGAGTCAGAAAATAAGAGTGAATTATACTAGATCAAAGGCAGAAATTAGTATGCAGTTTAAGTAAGTATTACGCTAGAATGGATATTCAGACACAGCCAGTAACGGTCTGTCTTGGAAAATACATGTATGTTCTTGAAGTACGCAGTCAAATTAACATTAGTTTTAAAGCCCTCATGAAGAATACTGACAGACTTCTTGTAAAGGTAGAGGCATGTGACTATCATAAAGCAAGACAGACTAAAGTTCAGTGTCAGTGACAACTTTCAGTGTGGGTGTAGGGAAAAAGCTCAAACACAAGTGAATAAAGGATGGGTTTTATTATCCATACAGCATAAATAGGAAATGTCTAATAAACAAATTATTCCAACTAATTCTTTGGATTGGAGATGACTGCTTTAGACTGTTGATGCACACATTGAGGTCAGCAAGCACCAAATGAGTGTCCAGCATGTTCTAGTGGTTATTACAAGTAACTACACATATCACACCACAACAGCTAACATAGTGTCTCACTCCCTCTCCTCCTCTCCCTCTTGTCTCCTCTGTTCTTCCTCTATTCCTCCTCCTCTCCTACTCGCCCTCTCAGCGGCTCCAGCTGGATAGAGTGACGGCGAGGTGACCTCCTGCCTCTCTCACTGGAGGCGGGAGGGGGAAACAAAGAGGATGAGGAGGAGGTGGAAAGAAAGAGAGTAGGAATGGAAGAGGAGGTGGAGAGGGGTAGAGGAGGCAGAAAGCCTGGTCTAAGTATTGCTTTAAAGGGAAGAGAGGGGGAGGAGGAGAGAGCGCGAGAGATGGGGGGAGTGGGAGAAAGAGGGGAGGAGGGGAGGAGGGGGAGGGCAGCTGTGTCCGACACACCATCCTTACACCTGCAACAGGTATGCCAGGGGGCGGGACCTGTAGGTGAGACTCATAACTTGATAAGGGGGCAGGTGGAAGGGGTGGAGCTGGAGTCAAGGAGGGAGGGTGTTCCTACGGGCCCCCTGCCAGCGGGCGGCGAGCAGGAGGAAGTCTGTCCACGGAGCATTTCTGGGTCATTGGGTCGCCTCCAATGAGATTAGATCCCCCTCTACAATGTAAAGCAGTTTGAGTACTGGGGGTTCTCTGTATAAATCCAAGGTGAAACCTCCAGGGGCTAGCCTTCTCTCAGGGGAGAGTCTGCTCTGGGCTGTCTGCTAAAGGTGCTCCTCTGTGGGAAAGAGGGGAGAGAACAAGAGCCCCCAGAAGAGATCTATGGTAGTGATGGACATATCAACTCTCCTTGTCATCTTCCACCTCTTCCTCTTCCTCGGCCTTCTCCCTCCTTTCCTTCTTACAGTCGTGATGGAGAGAACCCTTTTCTCCTTTCCTCCTTCCTCTCCTCCCTCTTTCTCTTCCTCTACCTTCCTCTCCCTCCTTCCCTCTTGGTAGACCTTGTTTAGTCAAGCCAGATTGTGGATAGCTAGCCATGGTTCAGACCACTGTCGCTGTCTGGGAGGGGGATACAGGACTGGTCCACTGGACTCAGCTCACATGGGGAGAACCTGCTGCTGCTGCCACTCCCCCTCTTACCTGGGATGAGATCACGTTTGGAGAAACCTGGCACCATCCCTACGGTGAAGCATGGTGGTGGCAGCATCATGCTGTGGGGAGGATTTTCAGGGACAGGGACTGGGAACACGCCCCATTCACATCGACGGGGCTGTAGTGGGGCGGGTCGAGAATTTCCAAGTTCCTTGGTGTCCACATCACCAACAATCTATCATGGTCCAAACACACCAAGACAGTCGTGAAGAGGGCACGACAACGCCTTTTCCACCTCAGGAGACTGAAAAGATTTGACATTGGTCCCAAGATCCTCAAATAGTTCTACAGCTGCACCATCGAGAGCATCCTGACCGGTTGCATCACCGCCTGGTATGGCAACTGCTCGGGCATCCGACCGTAAGGCGCTACAGAGGGTAGTGCGTACGGCCCAGTACATCACCCATTATATTATTATATTATATTATATTATACTGTATCTTAGTCCATGCCGCTCTGTCTTTGCTTGTCCATATACAGTTGAAGTCGGAAGTTTACATACACCTTAGCCAAATACATTTCAACTCAGTTTTTCACAATTCCTGATATTTAATCCTAGTAAACATTCCCTGTCTTAGGTCAGTTAGGATAACCACTTTATTTTAAGAATGTGAAATGTCAGAATAATAGTAGAGAGTGATATATTTCAGCTTTTATTTCTTTCATCACATTCGCAGTGGGTCAGATGTTTACATACACTCAATTAGTATTTGGTAGCATTGTCTTTAAATTGTTTAAACTGGGTCAAACCTTTCGGGTAGCCTTCCACAAGCTTCCCACAATAAGTTGGGTGAATTTTGGCTCATTCCTCCTGACAGAGCTGGTGTAACTGAGTCAGGTTTGTAGGCCTCCTTGCTCACACCGCTTTTTTCAGTTCTACCCACAAATGTTCTATTGGATTGAGGTCAGGACTTTGTGATGGCCACTCAATACCTTGACTTTGTTGTATGCTTGGGGTCATTGTCCATTTGGAAGACCCATTTGCGACTAAGCTTTAACTTCCTGACTAATGTCTTGAGATTTTGCTTCAATATATCCACATAATTTTCCATCCTCATGATGCCATCTATTTTGTGAAGTGCACCAGTCCCTCCTGCAGCAAAGAACTCCCACAGCATGATGCTGCCACCCCGTGCTTCACGGTTGGGATGGTGTTCTCCGGCCTGCAAGCCACCCCCAAACATAACGATGGTCATTATGGCCAAACAGTTCTATTTTGTTTCATCACAGCAGAGGACATTTCTCCAAAAGTAAGATCTTTGTCCCCATGTGCAGTTGCAAACCGTAGTCTGGCTTTTTCTGGCGGTTTTGTAGCAGTGTCTTCTTCCTTGCTGGGCAGTTTTTCAGGTTATGTCGATATAGGACACGTTTTACTGTGGATATAGATACTTTTGTACCTGTTTCCTCCAGCATCTTCACAAGGTCCTTTGCTGTTGTTCTGGGATTGATTTGAACTTTTCGCACCAAAGTACTTTCATCTCTAGGATACAGAACACGTCTCCTTCCTGAGCGGTATGACGGGTGCATGTTCCCATGGTGTTTATACTTGCATACTATTGTTTGTACAGATTAACATGTTACTTTCAGGCATTTGGAAATTGCTCCCAAGGATGAATCAGACTTGTAGAGGTCTACAATTTCTTTTCTGAGGTCTTGGCTGATTTCTTTTGATTTTTCCATGATGTCAAGCAAAGAGGCACCCGAGCTTGAAGGTAGGCCTTGAAATACATCCACAGGTACACCTCTAATTGACTCAAATGTTGTCAATTAGCCTATCAGAAGCTTCTAAAGCCATGACATCATTTTCTGGAATTTTCCAAGCTGTTTAAAGGCACAGTCAACCTAGTGTATGTATACTTCTGACCCACTGGAATTGTGATACAGTGAATTATAAGTGAAATAATCTGTCTGTAAACAATTGTTGGAAAGATTACTTGTGTCATGCACAAAGTAGATGTCCTAACAGACTTGCCAAAACTATAGTTTGTTAACAAGACAGCATTTCGCTACACCCGCAATAACATCTGCTAAACACGTGTATGTGACAAATAACATTTGATTTGATTTGATTTGAAATGTAGATTTTTTTTTTTTTGAAGTAATGCAATGGATAACTATTATAAGATGTAAATGTACATGTTTTGTTATTCCAGGAACTAACCGTGAAATAGAAGTTCAAAATATTCCTGCAGGTTAAAAAAATATATATATATATATAAACACTACCAGTCAAAAGTTTGGATACACCTATACTTTCAAGGGTTTTTCTTTATTCTTACTATTTTATTACATTTACATTTAAGTCATTTAGCAGACGCTCTTATCCAGAGCGACTTACAAATTGGTGCATTCAACTTAGGATAGCAGGTGGGACAACCACCACTGGGGGGGGGGAGGTGTAGAAGAATTACTGTTATACTATTCCAGGTATTCCTTAAAGAGGTAGGGTTTCAAGTGTCTCCGGAAGGTGGTCAGTGACTCCACTGTCCTGGCGTCGTGGGGGAGCTTGTTCCACCATTGGGGTGCCAGAGCAGCAAATAGCTTTGACTGGGCTGAGCGGGAACTGTGCTTCCGCAGAGGTAGGGGGCTAGCAGGCCAGAGGTGGATGAACATAGTGCCCTTGTTTGGGTGTAGGGTCTGATCAGAGCCTGAAGGTAAGGAGGTGCTGTTCCCCTCACAGCTCCGTAGGCAAGCACCATGGTTTTGTAGGAGATGCGAGCTTCAACTGGAAGCCAGTGGAGTGTGCGGAGGAGCGGGGTGACATGAGAGAACTTGGGATGGTTGAACACCAGACGGGCTGCAGCGTTCTGGATAAGTTGTAGGGGTTTAATGGCACAGGCAGGGAGCCCAGCCAACAGCAAGTTGCAGTAATCCAGACGGGAGATGACAAGTGCCTGGATTAGGACCTGTGCCGCTTTCTGTGTAAGGTAGGGTCATACTCTGCGAATGTTGTAGAGCATGAACCTGCAGGATCGGGTCACCGCTTTGATGTTAGTGGAGAACGACAGGGTGTTGTCCAGGGTCATGCCAAGGTTCTTTGCACTCTGGGAGGAGGACACAATGGAGTTGTCAACCGTGATGGCGAGATCATGGAGCGGGCAGTCCTTCCCCAGGAGGAAGAGCAGCTCTGTCTTGCCGAGCTTCATCTTGAGGTGGTGATCCGACATCCACACTGATATGTCTGCCAGACATGCAGAGATGCGATTCACCAATAATTGTGAAGACATCAAAACTATGAAATAACACATATGGAATCATGTAGTAACCAAAAAGTATGAAGACAGAAGATACAAGTTAATGTCAAGTTTATTAGGCTATTGCTATACCATCAAGATCTTAAAAGAATTCCAGCACAGAGAACAGAAAGGAGCCTTGAATAATTATACAATAAATAAACTGCAACATGTCGGCTAAAGCAATTGAATTCAGGAATTAATTCAACTGTTTTTAATCTTGGCTGTACTAAAGGCTTTAAAACCTTTTTTGTTAGAACAGACTATATGGGATTGATGTTTGTAAATTTTTATTGTATTTGTTGTGCTTACACTGTTCGAAATGGTCAGAAAAAATGATTAATCACACATACTGTAATAAGCATGCAGAGCTTGCTCCTCCTACCCTCCTTGATCTCCTTCTTCGTGTCATTATCATTAGTAGGCAAACATCCATTAAACATCCATTAATACATTTCAAGTCCCTAAAAATAGAAATAGAAATCAACTTGGCAAGAGTCTATTGTCCTGCTAATAGCCCATCATGGGTGGATGGATTGTTGCCTCTGCCAGTCGGAGGAGGAGTTCCTCGCCCTCTTCAACGCATCATTGTCCGCATGACTCTCCGACAATGTTTCTCTTTCTGCTGGTCTCCTTTCAATGACTCGATCTCAGTCTTCAAAGTTTGAATCTGATCCATCTGCACCTTCATCAGATGAGCAGAATGTTACCGCCCTGAGCCCCCATCGATTACTTGAACATAATAAACGGCTCCCTATCCTCCAGATGTGTACCAAACTCACTAAAAGTGGCAGTAATAAAGCCTCTCTTGAAAAAGTCAAACCTTGACCCGTAAAATGTAAAAAACTATCAGCCTATGTCAAATCCTCCATTCCTCTCAAACTTTTTAGAAAAAGCTGTTGCGGAGCAACTCACTGCCTTTCTGAAGACAAAATAATGTATACGAAACGCTTCAGTCTAGTTTTAGACCCCATCGTAGTACTGAGACTGCACTCGTGAACGTGGTAAATGAACTTTTAAAGGAGTCAGACGTATACCTGCAAGAAAGTGGTAAACAAGGGGTTGTTGGAAAGGAGGTCATATAAACATTAGATTGTATTTTTTACAGGTAACCACACTGTCTGAAATAGGTATGTGTATCGCATACGCGGTTACCTCCAGGATAGCATGATGGGCCTGGATCTGACACAGTTTGACAACGTTCTTGATCATCACATTGTACTTAGTGTAGCGGCCCATCAAGCTTTTCTTGGGGTGCGCCAGATTGCGCGTTATTCCATTAGTAAAAATTTCTGAATCACAAGGTGCCAATGACAGTTGAAGGCCACACATGACACATTCTCGGTAACAGGCACTCATGGTTGAACTATTTTAAAAACATTCAAACATCTACGCTGATCAAATAAAACATGAGTTGGAAGTGGTTGTTATAAATTATACTGAAACATTGTGTTTAAAATGAGACTGGAATGTAACATTGACTGCTCATGAAAGCTACAGTATATCCTTTCAATGAATCATCAGGAGGTGTAGCAGGGCTGAATGCTACCAGAAATCGGCCTGGGCATATCTGTCTGACACACCGGCCCACCAGGGGGAAATGGGCCAGTCCACTAAACTATTTTGAGCCAGTGTCTTTAAAGGGACAGCTGCCATTAGCCAAATTATGACAATTCTGCACAAAAAATCATAATAACATTTCTTAAGAGGCCTTGTTCCCCCAAACTACCCTATGGCCAATCCGTTTCTGGGCTGCAGTTTAGAAAACACTCTGGATATTTTTTTACTTTGTAATTGTTTATCCAGTTATGATTCTGTTATTACATCTCTAATAAACAGACAGGAATAGAATATCATAAAACATAAATATAATATTAATATTAATAAAACAAATTACCTGGAAAGAGAGGAATATCTCTCAATAGATCTTCATACTTTATATATTTACTCATTTTTATTTTTTATTTTATTTCACCTTTATTTAACCAGGTAAACCAGTTGAGAACAAGTTCTCATTTACAACTGCGACCTGGCCAAGATAAAGCATAGCAGTGCGATAAAAACAACAACACAGAGTTACATATGGGGTAAAACAAAACAAAAATCAAAAAAAAAATACAACAGAAATACAATTAATATACAGTGTGCAAATTTAGCAAGTTATGGAGGTAAGGCAATAAAATAGGCTATAGTGCAAAATAATTACAATTTAGTATTAACACTGGAATGATGTGCAAGAGATGATGTGCAAATAGAGATACTGGGGTACAGATGAGCAAAATAAATAACAATATAGGGATGAGGTAGTTGGGCGGGCTAATTTCAGATGGGCTGTGTACAGGTGCAGTGATCGGTAAGGTGCTCTGACAACTGATGCCTAAAGTTAGTGAGGGAGATAAGCGTCTCCAGCTTCAGAGATTTTGCAGTTTGTTCCAGTCATTGGCAGCAGAGAACTGGAAGGAATTGCGGCCAAAGGAGGTGTTGGCTTTGGGGATGACCAGTGAGATATACCCGCTGGAGCGCAGACTCGGGTGGGTGTTGCTATGGTGACCAATGAGCTAAGATAAGGCGGGGATTTGCCTAGCAGTGATTTATAGATGGCCTGGAGCCAGTGGGTTTGGCGACAATATGTAGTGAGGACCAGCCAACAAGAGCGTACAGGTCACGTGGTGGGTATTATATGGGGCTTTGGAGACAAAACGGATGGCACTGTGATAGACAACATCCAATTTGCTGAGTAGAGTGTTGGAGGCTATTTTGTAAATGACATCGCCGAAGTCAAGGATCGGTAGGATAGTCAGTTTTACAAGGGCATGTTTGGCAGCATGAGTGAAGGAGGCTTTGTTGCGAAATAGGAAACCGATTCTAGATTTAACTTTGGATTGGAGATTCTTAATGTGAGTCTGGAAGGAGAGTTTACAGTCTAACCAGACACCTAGATATTTGTAGTTGTCCACGTACTCTAGGTCAGACCCGTCTAGAGTAGTGATTCTAGTCGGGTGGGCGGGTGCAAGCAGCGTTCGGTTGAAGAGCATGCATTTTGTTTTACTAGTGTTTAAGAGCAGTTGGAGGCTACTGAAGGAGTGTTGTATGGAATTGAAGCTCGTTTGGAGGTTTGTTAACACAGTGTCCAATGAAGGGCCAGATGTATACAAAATGGTGTCGTCTGCGTAGAGGTGGATCTGAGAGTCACCAGCAGCAAGAGCGACGTCATTGATATACACAGAGAAAAGAGTTGGCCCAAGAATTGAACCCTGTGGCACCCCCATAGAGACTGCCATAGGTCCAGACAACAGGCCCTCCGATTTGACACATTGAACTCTATCTGAGAAGTAGTTGGTGAACCAGGCGAGGCAGTCATTAGAGAAACCAAGGCTATTTAGTCTGCCAATAAGAATGCGGTGGTTGACAGAGTCGAAAGCCTTGGCCAGGTCAATGAAACGGCTGCACAGTACTGTCTATTATCGATCTGCGTTATAATATCATTTAGGACCTTGAGCGTGGCTGAAGTGCACCATGACCAGCTCGAAACCGGATTGCATAGCAGAGAAGGTACGGTGGGGTTCGAAATGGTTGGTGATCTGTTTGTTGACTTGGCTTTCAAAAACTTTTTGAAAGGCAGGGCAGGATGGATATGGGTCTGTAACAGTTTGGATCTAGAGTGTCACCCCCTTTGAAGAGGGGGATGACCGCGGCAGCTTTCCAATCTCTGGGGATCTCAGACGTTACGAAAGAGAGGTTGAACAGGCTAGTAATAGGGGTTGCGACAATTTCAGCGGCTAGTTTTAGAAAGAAAGGGTCCAGATTGTCTAGTCCAGATGATTTGTAGGGGTCCAGATTTTGCAGCTCTTTTAGAACATCAGCTGTCTGGATTTGTGTGAAGGAGAAGCGGGGGGCTGGGCAAGTTGCGGCGGAGGGTGCAGAGCTGGTGGCCGGGGTAGTGGTAGCCAGGTGGAAAGCATGGCCAGCCGTAGCAAAATGCTTGTTGAAATTCTCGATTATTGTAGATTTATCGGTGGTGATAGTGTTTCCTAGCCTCAGTGCAGTGGGCAGCTGGGAGGAAGTGCTCTTATTTTCCATGGACTTTACAGTGTCCCAAAACTTTTTGGAGTTAGTGCTACAGGATGCAAATTTCTGTTTGAAAAAGTTAGCCTTTGCTTTCCTAACTGCTTGTGTATATTGGTTCCTAACTTCCCTGAAAAGTTGCATATCACGGGGGCTATTTGATGCTAATGCAGTACGCCACAGGATGTTTTTGTGCTGGTCAAGGGCAGTCAAGTCTGAGGAGAACCAGGGGCTGTATCTGTTCTTAGTTCTGTATTTTTTGAATGGGGCATGTCTATTTAAGATTGAGAGGAAATTACTTTTAAAGAACAACCAGGCATCCTCTACTGACGGAATGAGATCTATATCCATCCAGGATACCTGGGCCAGGTCAATTAGGAAGGCCTGCTCGCTGAAGTGTTTTATGCTGTGGAAGTATTTATCCTACAGGGATAAAACATCAGAGGGTATGTAAGTAAATAATTAAAGTCAAGAATTACACATAAAGAAAACATTTTAAGCAAAAGCATTCTGAAAATATTTCTTCATAAAGTTTTTTTCACAAAGACATAATGCGTAATTCTAATGTAGTCTACAAATGTTTGATTGAAATGGGAACAATGAATGATTAACTTACTCAGACATTGATAGAAAAAATACACTTATCAGGTAATATCTCACATCTACACTCCTATTCTAAACAGAGTTACTGGTTTTGGGAATAAAGGGAAATTTACCTGATTGGTTTGAGGGGATCTGGGTTAATTCAATTCAATGGGAATCCCTCATTATAGCAGAGCAGAGAAGACCCTACTAACTAACACAGAACCGAATCCTGGTTTGATTTACCGTCCACTGGGCGAAAAAGGTTCAATATCAGGGGATATCTTTATATATATCTGGATATCTGACATTGTATTAGATATAAGGACATGCTCCAGATACTCATTTCCGTAATTTCACACATGGAGCTAGGATATACTTAGTAATGGGACAGTTTCTACATGCGTCCAATCCGGATCTCAGAAATCTCCCTGCTACCTTGTGAGTACAGGGAGATATCTGGGGGCGAGATCCCATCAAGACATGCCCCTCATGCACGTGCACTCGTTTACATAATTATATAATATTTTAACTACGGAAAGGGTATGTGTCAACATGCTGACATATCTAAGGCTTTAGACTTAGGCATGAACGAATCCACATACATTCAGAAATGTATCATATCTGAAGTCATTACCTTATAATTTATGGATCCGTATTAAAAAAATAATAATCTTAATTTCAATAGATATCCTTACATATGTAATATTCATCCTCATATGTCTGATCGAAAATGTGCTAAATTTGACTCATGATCAATGTCCAGTCAAATTATTTTAGCTGTTCAGGCGCCCAGGGTTGCCATCTTCACGGTTTTCTTGCAATTGGGATACAATGAAAACGATGTCCCGGGGAAAATGTATTCATCGCGTGTTGCAGATTTTTGGGCTACTTCTAAGTTGCACTGCGGCCGCCATGGCATTTCTCTTTTTTTATTATCTATTAATTTCACTGTGACCTGCTGCTGACTATCAGGCAGTGAGTCAGGCTGCTGTTGCTGAGTGAGTAAGTGAGTAGAAGGGCCAGAGGGGTGTGTGTATTACTGTTGAGACTGCGGGTGCACCGAGCACTTCTACTGCAGCGTGCAGCTCAGCAGAGTCATGTCAGTCAGGAGAGCAGCAAGCGTGCACATTATGACAAGTGATGTGAGATTCAACAACGAACAGCAGCTGTAGCTAGCTAGCTACATACTTCTCCCTCAAAATTATTCTTTGCTTGGTTCTTTGCATCATGACCGCCCCCAGTCCAATCATTACAGCCAACACAGCAAGGGAGAGAAACTGAGAAATAATCATCCAACAGTGTCAGAGAGAGGATCAAACAATGTGCTTTGTCTCTGGGTATGTAGCTAGCTAGCTAACATTGGCCAGAAAGTTGAAGTCAGAGGAGAGAGGGAGCAACGTGCAGAGGTGAGTACAGAGGAAGGAACGGATTTGACACGCTAGTTTACTGGCAAGACACGATTCTACTGTCAGAATGCCAGGTAAACAGGCAAAATATAGGTGAAAATATTACAAAGACTGGGAAAGAGAACAGGGTAAAATGGAATGGATTAAGACCATCCTAGGAGATGACAGAAAAGCTTACTGAAGGTATTGCAAATCAGAAATGCGAGCCCACCACGCCCGATCTTATTTCTCAGGCACAAACAAAGAAACACAAGAGAAATGCTGCTCCATTTTCTAATGCGAGAACATTGTTTGACACAGGAACTATGTTTGTAAGAGAGAATAACACAGTTAAACGATCAGTTACAGATGGCTGCACATATTGCATGCCACTCCAGCATTGCAACTGTAGATCACCTGGGATGTGTTGTTGAAGACATTGCAAAGAAAGGAATCAATATCCACAGAACAAAATGCACAGCGCTCATAAATTCAGTTATAGGGTCTGCAGTGCATGAGGAACTAAAGAAGGACATTGGGAAGGAGTCTTACTCATTGATTGTTGATTAAAGTACTGATGTCACAACTAAGATACCACAGCAAGAAACTCTCAAATCACATGAAAAACACAAGAAAAAAGCAGGGTGAGTAACTTTTAAAAGCGTTAATTTTGAGTCTACACACACACAGACACTTCCTTCAGTCATCGGTCTGTAAAGTCTCATTCCCCCTGTTTCTCTAACCCTTCCCTCATTATATATATGTCTGTTCCTCTACTCTCTGTCTCAGTTAGGTTGTGATGGGGAATGGCAGCAGTACCAACTGTATGGGGATCACCAGCATATACCTCCTTTTGTCCCTCACTTGCTGGAACCCTGTTGCTGAGTGTCCCCTAAAGTCCAAGAAATGGCTTCAACCTGGTAGTGGGGCTCCTGGTTGGCATAACCCAGCACTTTGGGAGTGAGCAGAACACACACAAACACCAACTTGTGTGGGAATCACCTCATCCTCTAGATGGATGGCTACTACCAAACCAGCACCACTGTTTTGGTGAGTACTTATCTCTACACATTAATTGACATTTATTATGAAATAAAAGAAGCCAAAAAGCAAACTGTTGGGGCTTTTAGATTTTTATACTCCAGTTTAAAGGAATACGATTATTTTAGAGCAATGTGACTTATATTTACACTATTTGACAATTATTAACATTGTGTTAACACAATTTCACAAGAAGGTTTTCAGAAAAAAACATACCTCTTAACCATTCACTATCAATCACTTCTATAGTTCAGATTAAATCATTTGGTGTGATGAACCAATAACAAAGGGAGAAATGCAGAGAAACAATTTGACCATAAGTATTTATATTGTCATTTATAGATACACCTATTGAAGAAATGTGCTAACTCCTCTTTTGCTGCTGAAAAAAACAATTGGGCAAGTTTTCAGGCCATGTGGGCGGGTTTTGAGTGGTCATTGGGCTAGAAATGCTTGCTTGACCTGGCAACACTGCAGGTGCCGAAAATCATCGTGCTGCTTCACATAAAGGGAGAACAAGTATTTGATACAATGCCGATTTTGCAGGTTTTCCTACTTACAGAGCATGTAGAGGTCTGTAATTTTTATCATAGGTACACTTCAACTGTGAGAGATGGAATCTAAAACAAAAATCCAGAAAATCACATTGTATGATTTTTAAGTAATTCATTTGTCACGCCCTGGCTCTGGGGACTCTTATATGTTGAGCCAGGGTGTTAGTTTCTATGTTTAGTGTTCTATGTTCATGTTCTAGTTCATGTGTTTCTATGTTGGCCGGGGTGGTTCCCAATCAGAGGCAGCTGTGGCTTGTTGTCTCTGATTGGGTACCATACTTAGGCAGCCTGTTTGGCACTTGTCTTTTGTGGGATCTTGTTCCGGAGAGGTTTGTGTTTTGTTAACCTTAGGAGGTCAAGTATCGTTTTGTTGTTTTGTTATTGTTAATAAGTACTCATTAAAGATGTACGCATATCACGCTGCGCCTTGGTCCGTTGCTTACGGACGATCGTGACATCATTTGCATTTTATTGCATGACATAAGTATTTGATACATCAGAAAAGCAGAACTTAATATTTGGTACAGAAACCTCTGTTTGCAATTACAGAGATCATACGTTTCCTGTAGGCTTCAGGTCCTGAGCTACAAGCAGTTAGATTTGGGTATGTCATTTTAGATGAAAATTGAAAAAAAGGGTCCGATCCTTAAGAGGTTAAATGTCTATTATTTTAAGATTAACATGTAATGCGCCAAATTTATTAAATACATCAGTCAATTCAGAAAAAAATAGCTTTGGAGGGAGCTTACTTTCTGCTTATAATTTCAATTTAATGTTGTTGTAGCCTTGTTTTATTATGCAACAATTAATTAATTACAGACCTCTACATGCTTTGTAAGTAGGAAAACCTGCAAAATCGGCAGTGTATCAAATACTTGTTCTCCCCACTGTATCTGAGCATACATTTGCACCATATTCAGTAGTAGGCTACAAGGCACACAAAAATTGTATGAGGCGTTATATGTGTCTATACCTCGATTGTAATATTCAACTGATAAGGCAGAGCCGCAATAGAGTAATTATTGGAAGAATCAAACCGCTCATGCTACAAGAACCAGATGCACTGACTGCTAGGGGAAACTTCAGCGCAAACATCTTTGGGAGACTGGTGTGGGTGTGGAGGGAGGGAGGGAGTGGGAGAGGGGTTGGCACAATGTGTAGCTACAGGGTAGACTGCTATAGAAGGTTGAGTGGAAGCTTACTGTACCTGCTGGAACGCATACTACGGCTGAGTGTTGCTATGGTGACCAATGAGCTAAGATAAGGTGGGGATTTGCCTAGAAGTGATTTACAGATGACCTGGAGCCAGTGGGTTTGGCGACGAATATGTAGTGAGGGCCAGCCAACGAGAGCGTACAGGTCACAATGGTGGGTAGTATATGGGGCTTTGGTGACAAACGGATGGCACTGTGATAGACTACATGCAATTTGCTGAGTAGAGTGTTTGAAGCTATTTTGTAAATGACATCGCCGAAGTCAAGGATCAGTAGCATAGTCAGTTTTACGAGGGCATGTTTAGCAGCATGAGTGAAGGAGGCTTTGTTGCGAAATAGGAAGCCGATTCTAGATTTAACTTTGGATTGGAGATGCTTAATGTGATGACATTACCTCCTTGCTTAAATCACTGGTGTTACCCAAACTATAGAATTGAGTAATAATAATTGGAAATGGTCAAAAAAACGTCTCCCTTCAACTATTCATACCTTTTGCTCCAAATGTCCCTCGTCCCTTACAGCCCGTTTGAATTCGTAGAGTACTACTCACTTTCACTCCCGGTTTATCTATTTGTCCACAGGAAACGTATCTATTATCCAAACACCAGATGACAGCCTCTAATTTCATATCAGTCCCAAGGCTCAAACCCTCTGATCGTCATGTGACCTGGTATTGAAACCTCAGCTTCTTCAAATTACTAAAGTATGGCATTATTAGAGTGCTATCTAAAAGCCACTAATAACATATTACCACTCACATACTGCCAACATTCATTACATTTTACATCAACCCTCTTTATCAATGTCTTTGTTGCTTTCACTTATCGTAAGGTTTAAAAAACAAAACAAACATGATAACACTCTCCTTATTAGAAGGCATTGTTTTCATAGTAGTCTACCCTAACAATGTTACTCTATATTTTGATCACCAATTCACTTTCTGCTTCAGACTTATTAACCTCTACGGGATCGCTTAAATTCTTGTTAATCTAACGGCACTGTCCAATTTACAGTAGCTATTACAGTGAAATAATACCATATTGTTTGAGGAGAGTGCACAACAACAAAAAATTTATATCACGGCAACTGGTTTGATACATTCACCTCTGAAGGTAAATAATGTACTTACATTCAGTAATCTTTCTCTGATTTGTTGTCCTAAGGGTCCCAGAGATAAAATGTAGCATAGTTTTGTTAGATCAAATCCATTTTTACATTCAAATGTAGGAACTGGGTTCTACAGTTTGAACCCTTGCTGTCTCTGGCTCCACACCCACCCTGCCTGGCCATCTAGATGTGTGAAAATTAGTGTATAAGCTAATGTTCCATCATGTATGACATTCCTGGGAGTGTGTAAACTTACATTTTGTATTACCATATCATTGTTGTATGTTCTCTATAGTTATGTACTTGAAAATGTACCAATTGACCAATTCGGCACATTTGGGCACACTAGATACAAAATAGTCCAGTATTGCAATGCTTCACTGGATCAATCTGAAACTTTGTACACACACAGCTGCCATCTAGTGGCCGAAATCTAAATTGCGCCTAAACTGCAACATTATAGTGTGGCCTTTCTCTTGCATTTCAAAGATGATGGAACAAAAAAAATAATTGAAAATGCATGTTTTTTGGTTTGTAATATCTTTTACCAGATCTAATGTGTTATATTCTCCTACATTAATTTCACATTTCCTTTCAAATGGTATCAAGAATATGCATATCCTTGCTTCAGGTCCTGAGCTACAAGCAGTTAGATTTGGGTATGTCATTTTAGGCGAATATTGAAAAAAAGGGTCCGATCCTTAAGAGGTTAAATGTCTATTATTTTAAGATTAACATGTAATGCGCCACATTTATTAAATACATCAGTCAATTCAGAAAAAATAGCTTTGGAGGGCTTACTTTCTGCTTATAACTTCAATTTAATGTTGTTGTAGCCTTGTTTTATTATGCAACAATTAATTTCATATCCATATTATTAATATTTGTTCAGTGATTGAAATTACGACCCCATTCTCAGTAGCCTATTCCAGCAGGCTATTGGGCAACACAAGAACTTCTTACCTCTATATCGCCTCACCACTCATGTTGAACAAATTAGTCTGGCAATTTGAACTAAGCAAGCTGCCACATCCCGCCGACATCTTACTCAGGCTACTCCAGGCTATCTAAGCAAACCATGGCAAAAGTTAAACCACAATCATAAACCCAGATTTCAGTCAGTAACATGCCTATGCCTATTGAAATGACAAGTATATCTTGCAAATAGACCATTTATAATAGTTTGTAGTTTTAACATCTGGTATAATAAGGGCACAATTACCAGACAATAGCCTAAAATTTGTTTTTTAAATTTGTCCAAGTGTTTCTTTGCAGAGATTTCACATGCATCAAGGGGATTTATTTACAATCATAGCAGTCGACATCCATTGATGGAAAAAGATCTGGCGAGTTTAATAAAAGCGGATTATCTTTTGTCTTGCAACATATTGAAATTCCTTTATTACATCACATTAGCTCCGCAATAATTATTATTTTGATGGAAAATCTTTTTTTTTTTTTTTTACGTTGTTACAAGTTACGTCTATATTCCGTCTTAATTCACTCTAACTTTATGGAAAAAAGGTTTATTCGAGAAATAAATCAACTCCTCTCTTGCTACTTTTCAGGCTTCGTGGGCAGGTTTTGTTTCAAAATGTATTATCAGGACAGAGAAAATCCCATAAGCATTTATAGTTTTATTGGTTAGGGGTAAGCCAATTCCCCATACT
Source organism: Coregonus clupeaformis (assembly GCF_020615455.1). Classification (NCBI taxonomy): domain Eukaryota; kingdom Metazoa; phylum Chordata; class Actinopteri; order Salmoniformes; family Salmonidae; genus Coregonus; species Coregonus clupeaformis. The sequence goes on along the minus strand of NW_025534376.1, from coordinate 142,282 downwards.
TTTACCAAAAGTGGACATACGCCAATCTTTTTCTGAGACTATTTTCCAGACCCTTTAGACAGTCATACAATGCTTAACCTTATCTTTATCAAATGATCCATAAAGGGACCACTCTGATCCTTTCAGAATACTTTTCCCACACCTTACGTACGTCAACGTTTGGGTGTGCAAGTTTGTATATTATTATTATTTCCAATCTCCAGTAATTGATTATACACACATAGAATTTCTCATTTTTTTCATATCTTCACAGAATCCATATATAACATTATAAATCTTAGGTACTCACGTCAACACCACTCCATGTGCATCTCCAATGACTCTCCGCTGCTACAAAGCAACTTTGCAACCATACTCCACCCCGGAACCCAAAGACTTTGGTTTCCTGGATGCTGCCCAGCTGGTCAATAATGCGCCACATGTATCCTCAACGGCACTCTAGCATCCCAGAAACCACGGTACAGTCTAGCCTCACAAAAATGCCCATAGACTTGCCGCTACTTTCTATACATATAAAATATTACCCTGTGATATTACTAGTAGTCCCAGACCATGATGGGCATTGGTGGACAGAACCCCAAGATAACATTATATATCGAAACTTAATATTCAATTCCAATCTCTTATTATCCAAATTTCAATCTTATTATGTACATTTCTATATCTTATTATCCAAACTTCAGCAACTCTCATATCACATTCACACAGTACTGTTCCCAAAACACAATAATCAATTAGTTGTTTTCTACAATATTTTTATAACCTGTAGGAATATTTTCTTACTTCTATAGGTGGAGTTGGTTTATAGCTTTCACATGTGCACCTAACTATTTTAAACCATCGCATATCATTAACTTATCTACTAATTATTATTTATCTCAGGCTCACACAGAACCTTAATGATCACCCAAACATTATATACCATATCATTATTCATAACATATTCTTTGTTTAATGACCATTCACACAGATTTGGTCGGACATTCTATACAGAATATCAATCCCTATTGGGTTTCTTTATAACTAGTTCACACAGCAGGTTTTACGACCAGGTCACACAGCAGGTCAGACCAGTTCACACAGCAGGTCTATTTATGGCAATTCACACATATTTACCATATGACGATTCACATAGATTTAATCATTGACCTCATTTTTCTCTACTGACAATTCACACAGATTTTGTCAGGTGATCACACAGAACACATCAGTCATTTAAGCCATTAACATGATTGTTTGTAAGAAATTCAGTCTCACCCTAATCAATCTGTCTTTGTTCGGGATACCGTATCCATCAGCTGAAGCTCCCAGCCAGTCTGGTCCAATCTGCTCCATCTGGTGGAGTGTGGTTCCCCGAGCTGCATCTAATGCTGCCCCCGTACACAGTTAACCTTGGTCTTTAGGAGAAAACAAATGGAGGTCGGTATCCCATCCCTGTCGCCAAGTATTGCAGTGGAAATTCTAACCAAATGAGAGAGACTTTTACATTTTTTAAAAACAATCAAACTTGAGTAATATTATTGCAATAATGGAGCTGGACAACCCAAATAACTAAGTTGTGTCTCAGCTTTTATAGAAAGAGACATGGCAAACAGCATGACAGTCATTGTATTGCTGATACAATGTGGTTCTTAAAGCGAACTAGTTGTAAGTTGGCTTGCATGTAACACACAGTTGTATTCTTCTTCCAGTCAAGGTCAGGCCTGGAACATTCTGTCCGTCACACCCCCAGGGTACAAATGTATTTTTTAGACTCATAAGCAACAAAGAACATCTGCTTTGTAATTTTAAAGAGTTTTAACAGAGATTTTTCCCTAACAGCTGGTACATGTACAACTGCAGAGAGAGACGTGGACACACACAACTTAATACATGCTCTAAGCTAGCTACACATAATGACATGAGAGGTAGGCTTATAGAGTAGCGGCAATTCCGGCTCCCTCATATTCAATGGGCTAAAAATAGCAGCGTGCCAGTGTCCAAATCCCCCAGAAAGCCCCATCCAACAGGCAGCGGTACCTGGCTCAGACTCCAGTCTAGTCCAGCCCTTTGTTTATGCCACTACTTCCACTTCCTTAAGTGGCAAGTTGGAAAGGCAGAGACGGCGGGGGTGATAAAATAAGGACGCTGACGCCATCTCAACTGGCCGCAACACGATGATGCAGGACAGCATGGTGAGGAGGATGGGAGGGAAATGCCCAGAGGAGTCTGTCTGTCTGCCCAGACACACATAACCACATGACCATCCCACCACCACCACCACCACCACCACCCTTCTGGGACTATTCTGTTGGTTCTACTGTACTGGGCAAACTAAATCAAGAGCAGCCCAAGGTCAACCACATAGAGCAGTGCTTCTTAACTCCAGTCCTCCAGTCCACAAACAATATACATTTGTATTGAAGCCCTGGACAAGAACACTGGATTCAACTTGTTAATTAATCATCAAACCCTTCAATTAGTTGAATCTGGGGCTACCAGTGGTGTAGTGGTGCCTGGAGAAGTGGGTATAATTTTGCCAACATTTTTCCAAAAGGCCCACCCAGCGAAGGAAAGGCATCATGTGTGAAGAATTCTTTGAGAAACAGTGACATACACTCTGAATGACCTAAAATGATAAATCCCATATTAGTCTTTCACAGTCAGGTCAACCCAAGTTGTACTGTGCAGTAGGCTAATATTAGGCCTACTATTGAAACAGAAATTCACAGGTTTCCGATTGTTTCAATTTCTTCAGGTTTTTGTTCTCAAAGTCACAGTTTTTATTAACAGAAAAACAACACAATTGTATTTCATAACAATGCTTAAACCAAATCAGGAGACCACTTTTGAGGTCTGGGAAAAATCTAAGAAATTTAGATTTATGAGGATAGTTACCCTTTAATTCAATTGTGCAGGCACCTAGCAGTATTGTTTGATTAGCATTTCTGTAGCACATGAGATGGAGTTTGCAAAGAAATGGGCACTGGATTGATGCAAATATCATCATGATATCATTCTGACAGGTAGGCATGGGCTACTTTGTAGCTAGTTAACATTTAATAAAGAAGGTTTTTGGGAAAGCCTTTCCATCTACCAGAAGACACTTAGGCCTATCATTAGCATTGCTATATTTGTCCTGTTCCTTCATTGTTTGAAACCTGGATGTTTTACTTCATATTATGAGGCATGTCTTACCTTTGTTTAAAGTAGCCTGTAGGCAAAATCCCACCATAGAAACGTGGAGGCAATTATTTGGATAAAGACTTACTCATATGCGTTCTCCTGTTCTATTGGTTTTCTTAGAACTTTCTTTCATTGTGTAGCAGCCAAAGGCATTATCCTAATCATATTAGCAAACCATGATAGTTGTTGCATCTTTATACAACGGGTGGGTCTAATCCTGAATGCTGATGGTTAAAACCGCATTCCAGCCGGTGTCTATTCCACAAGTTACCACTGTCTAAATCTATGAAGTTAAAATGCCTATTTACTCTGTTCCATCTGACTGCGCAATCCACTGTCTCATCAGCCCAGCCAGGCAATTTATGAACTTGATCTCCACTATAAAAAGCATCTAGACATTATCTCACATTTATTTTAAACTAATATTTAGTTTTCAACAGCGGAGATTTGTATAAACCTTACTGTCTGTCTCTCCGACATTTGCAACATTGTTTCAATATTCAAATTCGATCTCCAGCTGTCCCATAGTAATGAACGTGTCGGGAGTTGGGACGAGACAGACAGACAGGCAGGCAGCATTTCTCAGCCAGTCGAAATTATGAATCAGCTGGCATAGCACGAAGCGAGCTAACTAGCCGTTTTTTCGAACAGAGTCAGAGTCAACACAGTAGCCATTGTGTGCCGGGTGTAGCACGAAGCTAGCTAGCTAGCCGTTCTTCAAACAAAGTCAACACAGTGGCCATTGCTAGCTACCCAACACGACCAGCGAACTGTACGGTAGTAGCTAATTACAATATACTTGTCCTAGCTAGCCAACGTTGAATCATTGCTGCGTCATGAAAGGAACTTGACACAGACACGAATGATCTGTTTAGTGTGTTATCACACTATTGGTGGTTTGCTGTGACCAAGTGTTTGTGCTAAACTGTGTGTTACTGGATGCTAGCATGCTAGTTAGCTAGTTAACACACTATTGGTGGTTTGTTGTGACCAAGTATTGGTGCTTAACTGTGTGTTAAACTGTGTGTTATTGGATGCTAGCATGCTAGTCAGCTATGGTGTCATAGTTAGCTAGCTGAATAAAGTGGGTTGAGTCTATTCCTTTAAACATTGAACAACTGTGGTTCACAACAATTTCTGATTTCTAAAGGTGGAAGTTGGGAGAGTTTTTGTTCGGGTGGTTCAGTGAAACAATTTTAGTTTCTGAGGTAGAAGTTTTTGGTGAGGAGGCCCCCCTCTCTCCTCTCCCAGATGCTTAGCTCATTTCATTCCGATCTCCTCTGCATTTTTGTAGCCATTTGCTACAGCCTGTCAACTATGCCTCTGCCTATCCCTGTTCTCTCCTCTCTGCACAGGCTACACAAACAACGCACCACACCGCGCGGCTGCTGCCTCTCTAACCTGGTGGTCCCTGCACGCACCCCCTCACCTGGAGTTCCAGGTCGCAGGCAGCCTCTGGAACTGCCGTTCTGCTGCCAACAAAGCTGACTTCATCCCAGCCTATGCCAACCTCCAGTCCCTCGACTTCCTGGCGCTGACGGAAACATGGATCACCACTGAAAACACGGCTACTCCTACTGCTCTCTCCTCGTCTGACCATGTGTTCTCGCATACCCCGAGAGCATCTGGTCAGAGGGGTGGTGGTACAGGAATCCTCATCTCTCCCAAGTGGACATTCTCAATTTTTCCCCTAACCCATCTGTCTATCTCCTCATTTGAATTCCATGCTGTCACAGTCACTAGCCCATTTAAGCTTAATATCCTTGTCATCTATCGCCCTCCAGGTTCCCTTGGAGAGTTCATCAACGAGCTTGACGCCTTGATAAGTTCCTTTCCTGAGGATGGCTCACCCCTCACAGTTTTGGGGGATTTCAACCTCCCTATGTCCACATATGACTCATTTCTCTCTGCCTCCTTCTTTCCACTCCTCTCCTCTTTTGACCTCACCCTCTCACCGTCCCCCCCTACTCACAAGGCAGGCAATACGCTTGACCTCATCTTCACTAGATGCTGCTCCTCTACTAATCTCACTGCAACTCCCCTCCAAGTCTCCGACCACTCTTTGTTTCCTTTTCTCTCTCGCTCTCCTCCCACACTACTCACTCTGCCCCTACACAGATGGTAATGCGCCGCCGCAACCTTCGCTCTCTCTCTCCCACTACTCTCTCCTCTTCCATCCTATCATCTCTTCCCTCTGCTCAATCCTTCTCCCTCCAATCTCCTGATTCTGCCTCCTCAACCCTCCTCTCCTCCCTTTCTGCATCCTTTGACTCTCTGTGTCCCCTATCCTCCCGGCCGGCTCGGGTCCTCCCCCTCCTGCTCCGTGGCTTGATGACTCACTGCGAGCTCACAGAACAGAGCTCCGGGCAGCGGAGCGGAAATGGAAGAAAACTAAACTCCCTACCGACCTGGCATCTTTTCACTCCCTCCTCTCTACATTTTCTTCATCTGTTTCTGCTGCTAAGGCTACCTTCTACCACTCTAAATTCCAAGCATCTGCCTCTAACCCTAGGAAGCTCTTTGCCACATTTTCCTCCCTCCTGAATCCCCCCCTCCTCTCTCTCTGTGGATGACTTCGTCAACCACTTTGAAAAAGAAGGTTGACGACATCCGATCCTCGTTTGTTAAGTCTAATGACACTGCTGGTCCTGCTCACACTGCCCTACCCTATGCTTTGACTTCTTTCTCCCCTCTCTCTCCAGATAAAATCCTGCGACTTGTGACTGCAGGCCGCCCAACAACCTGCCCGCTTGACCCCATCCCCTCCTCCCTTCTCCAGACCATCTCCGGTGACCTTCTCCCCTACCTCACCTCGCTGATCAACTCATCCTTGACCGCCGGCCATGTCCCTTCCGTCTTCAAGAGAGCGAGAGTTGCTCCCCTTCTCAAAAAACCAACACTCGACCCCACTGATGTCAACAACTACAGACCAGTATCCCTTCTCTCTTTTCTTTCCAAAACTATTGAGCGTGCCGTCTTTAGCCAACTCTCTTGCTATCTCTCTCAGAATGACCTTCTTGATCCAAACCAATCAGGTTTCAGGACTGGTCATTCAACTGAGACTGCTCTCCTCTGTGTCACGGAGACTCTCCGCACTGCTAAAGCTAACTCTCTCTCCTCTGCTCTTGTCCTTCTAGACCTGTCTGCTGCCTTTGATACTGTGAACCATCAGATCCTCCTCTCCACCCTCTCCGAGCTGGGCATCTCCGGCGCGGCTCACTCCTGGATTGCGTCCTACCTGACCGGTCGCTCCCTACCAAGTGGCGTGGCGAGAAGCTGTCTCCGCACCACGTGCTCTCACCACTGGTGTCCCCCAAGGCTCAGTTCTAGGCCCTCTCCTTTTCTCCCTATACACCAAGTCACTTGGCTCTGTCATATCCTCACATGGTCTCTCCTATCATTGCTACGCTGACGATACACAACTAATCTTCTCCTTTCCCCTTCTGATAACCAGGTGGCGAATCGCATCTCTGCATGTCTGGCAGACATATCAGTATGGATGACGGATCACCACCTCAAGCTGAACCCTGGCAAGACGGAGCTGCTCTTCCTCCCGGGAAGGACTGCCCGTTCCATGATCTCGCCATCACGGTTGACAACTCCGCTGTGTCCTCCTCCCAGAGTGCGAAGAGCCTAGGCGTGACCCTGGACAACACCCTGTCGTTTCTCCGCCAACATCAAGGCGGTGACCCGCTCCTGCAGGTTCATGCTCTACAACATTCGAGAGTACGACCCTGCCTTACACAGGAAGCGGCACAGGTCCTAATCCAGGCACTTGTCATCTCCCGTCTGGACTACTGCAACTCGCTGTTGGCTGGCCTCCCTGCCTGTGCCATTAAACCCCTACAACTCATCCAGAATGCCGCAGCCCGTCTGGTGTTCAACCTTCCCAAGTTCTCTCACGTCACCCCCTCCTCCGCACACTCCACTGGCTTCCAGTTGAAGCTCGCATCCGCTACAAGACCATGGTGCTTGCCTATGGAGCAGTGAGGGGAACGGCACCTCTGTACCTTCGGGCTCTGATCAGTCCCTACACCCAAACGAGGGCATTGCGCTCATCCACCTCTGGCCTGCTGGCTCCCCTTCCTCTGCGGAAGCATAGTTCCCGCTCAGCCCAGTCAAAACTGTTCGCTGCTCTGGCACCCCAATGGTGGAACAAGCTCCCTCACGACGCCAGGACAGCGGAGTCACTCACCACCTTCCGGAGACATTTGAAACCCCACCTCTTTAAGGAATACCTGGGATAGGATAAAGGAATCCTTCTACCCCCCAATTGTAAAGTGGTTATCCCACTGGCTATAGGGTGAACGCACCAATTTGTGAGTCGCTCTGGCTAAGAGCGTCTGCTAAATGACGTTAATGTGCCCTTGAGCAAGGCACTTAACCCTAATTGCTCCTGTAAGTCGCCTCTGGATAAGAGCGTCTGCTAAATGACTAAAATGTAAATGTAAAATGTATAATCTTTTTGGATATATACTATCACGGCTCAGGAGAAGACCCAGATGCAGACAGTTTGAAGTAACAAAAGTTTATTACAAAAACAGGGGGCCGGCAAACTACAGGTCAAGGGCAGGCAGAGGTCAGTAATCCAAAACAGAGTCCAAAAGGTACAGAACGGCAGGCAGGCTCAGGGTCAGGGCAGGGAGAATGGTCAAAACTGGGAAAACAGGAACTAGAGAAAACCATGGGTATGGGAAATCCCCTGGTAGGCAAGATGAGACGAACTGGCAACAGACAAACAGAGAACACAGGTATAAATACACTGGGGATAATGGGGAAGATGGGCGACACCTGGAGGGGGTGGCGACAATCACAAAGACAGGTGAAACAGATCAGGGTGTGAAATGTCAATTGAAAAAAAGGTAAAATGAAATGAAGTGCAGCTAGTTTGCAGTCTTTCCAGCTTCAGTTTGAAGTGATTGTGTTAGCTGTGTTATTTCCTAGCTCCTCTGAACAACAGTGTCCTGATGAGTGAGCACATTTTCTATGCCAGGTGAAATCGCACCTCATTAGCTCATTGTTATGGATGTATCCAAATAAATGTCTCTAGAAAACAGCTTAAACAAATGCAAATGCAAATATGTCAATCATTATTTTAATATGCTGGTAGCTCGTTGTATAAAGGGATAATGCCTTTCGAAGCCGGTGTTTGTAGAATATATTGGCACGGTTTGCCGGCACTCGACTTCGTTTCGTGCCTAAAAACAACCATGCCAATATATCCTCCAAACACCGGCTTCGAGGGCATTATCACTTAATTAAATTCCCCCTTCTTTCTAACAGTATTTCCGTCTCTGTCCATTAAATCACTTGCATGAGCAGCAATCAGTTTAGCAGTTACACCGCCGGGCCCCGGTGGCAATAAATTAATAAAACCAAAAGCTTACTTTGACTTGGAAGAGTTGGAGTGTTGGATAGACATAGCCAGCTAGCTAACAAATCAAATTGTATTTGCCACATGTGCCGAATACAACAGGTGTAGACATTACAGTGAAATGCTTACTTACAAGCCCTTAACCAACAATGCAGTTTCTTAAAGAAAAAAGTAAAATAAAAAAATTGTTAAGTAAAAAAAATTAAAGGAGATAGAGTGGGGAGAACAAGTATTTGATACACTGCCGAATTTGCAGGTTTTCCTATTTACAAAGCATGTATAGGTCTGTAATTTGTATCATAGGTACACTTCAACTGTGAGAGACGGAATCTAAAACAAAAATCCAGAAAATCACATTGTCTGATTTTTAAGTAACATTTGCATTTTAAATTTTTACATTTTAGTCGACGCTCTTATCCAGAGCGACTTACAGTTAGTGAGTGCATACATTATTAATTTTTTTCATACTGGCCCCAGCGTGGGGATCGAACTCATAACCCTGGCATTGCAAACGCCATGCTCTACTAACTGAGCTACATCCCTGCCGGCCATTCCCCTCATTTTATTGCATGACATAAGTATTTGATACATCAGAAAAGCAGAACTTAATATTTGCTACAGAAACCTTTGTTTGCAATTACAGAGATCATATGTTTCCTGTAGGTCTTGACCAGGTTTGCACACACTACAGCAGGGATTTTGGCCCACTCCTCCATACAGACCTTCTCCAGATCCTTCAGGTTTCGGGGGCTGTCGCTGGGCAATACGGACTTTCAGCTCCCCTCCAAAGATTTTCTATTGGGTTCAGGTCTGGAGACTGGCAGGCCACTCCAGGACCTTGAGATGCTTCTTACGGAGCCACTCCTTAGTTGCCCTGGCTGTGTGTTTCGGGTCATTGTCATGCTGGAAGACCCAGCCACGACCCATCTTCAATGCTCTTACCGAGGGAAGGAGGTACGGTACCTCAATACGGTGCAGTTGTCCTGTCCCCTTTGCAGAAAAGCATCCCCAAAGAATGATGTTTCCACCTTCGTGCTTCACGGTTGGGATGGTGTTCTTGAGGTTGTACTCATCCTTCTTCTTCCTCCAAACACGCGAGTGGAGTTTAGACCAAAAAGCTCAATTTTTGTCTCATCAGACTACATTACCTTCTCCCATTCCTCCTCTGGATCATCCAGACGGGCCTGGACATGCGCTGGCTTGAGCAGGGGGACCTTGCGTGCGCTGCAGGATTTTAATCCATGACTGCGTAGTGTGTTACTAATGGTTTTCTTTGAGACTGTGGTCCCAGCTCTCTTTAGGTCATTGACCAGGTCCTGCCGTGTAGTTCTGGGCTGATCCCTCACCTTCCTCATGATCATTGATGCCCCACGAGGTGAGATCTTGCATGGAGCCCCAGACCGAGGGTGATTGACCGTCATCTTGAACTTCTTCCATTTTCTAATAATTGCGCCAACATTTGTTGCCTTCTCACCAAGCTGCTTGACTATTGTCCTGTAGCCCATCCCAGCCTTGTGCAGGTCTACAATTTTATCCCTGATGTCCTTACACAGCTCTCTGGTCTTGGCCATTGTGGAGAGGTTGGAGTCTGTTTGATTGAGTGTGTGGACAGGTGTCTTTTATACAGGTAACGAGTTCAAACAGGTGCAGTTAATACAGGTAATGAGTGGAGAACAGGAGGGCTTCTTAAAGAAAAACTAACAGGTCTGTGAGAGCCGGAATTCTTACTGGTTGGTAGGTGATCAAATACTTATGTCATGCAATAAAATGCAAATTAATTACTTAAAAATCATACTTTTCTGGATTTTTGTTTTAGATTCCGTCTCTCACAGTTGAAATGTACCTATGATGAAAAATTACAGACCTCTACATGCTTTGTAAGTAGGAAAACCTGCAAAATCGGCAGTGTGTCAAATACTTGTTCTCCCCACTGTAACTAAAGAGCAGCAGTAAAATAAAATAACAGAAGGGAAGCTATATACAGGGGGGTACCGGTACAGAGTCAATGTGCGGTGGCACCGGCTTGTCGAGGTAATTGACGTAAAATGTACATGTGGGTAGAGTTAAAGTGATTATGCGTAAATAATAAACAGAGTAACAGCAGAGTAAAAGAGGGGGGTGGGGTGGGGTGGGGGGCAGTGCAGATAGTCCAGGTAGCCATGATTAGCTGTTCAGGAGTCTTATGGATTGGGGGTAGAAGCTGTTGAGAAGCCTTTTGGACCTAGACTTGGCGCTCGGTACCGCTTGCCGTGCGGTAGCAGAGAGAACACTCTATGACTAGGGTGGCTGGAGTCTTTGACCATTTTTAGGGCCTTCCTCTGACACCGCCTGGTATAGAGGTCCTGGATGGCAGGAAGCTTGGCCCCAGTGATGTACTGGGCCGTACGCACTACCCTCTGTAGTGCCTTGCGGTCGGAGGCCGAGCAGTTGCCATACCAGGCGGTGATGCAAAATGTCAGGATGCTCTCGATGGTGCAGCTGTAGAACTTTTGAGGCTCTGAGGACCCATGCCAAATCTTTTCAGTGTCCTTTATTATCCCTCTTTGTTTGACCCAGGTGTTTGAGTAGGCTAAACTAGCTAGCTGCATTTGACACTACCTAAGTAAGTGAAAGTGAAAAAATATATACTACGAAATATAGCTCTCTCTCTCTCTCTCTCCTTAATTTTGGAAGAAATTAATTTGTTGAAAACTGTTCAACTATAGTCTTTCACTCTTTGAGTCAACTACTCACCACATTTTATGCACTGCTGTGCTAACTAGCTGTAGCTTATGCTTTTCAGTACTAGATTTATTCTCTGATCCTTTGATTGGATGGACAACACGTCAGTTCATGCTGCAATAACTCTGATAGGTTGGAGGACGTCCTCTGGAAGTTGTCATAATTACTGTGTAAGTCTATGGAAGGCAGGTGAGAACCATGAGCCTCCTAGGTTTTGTATTGAAATCAATGTACCCAGAGGAGGACAGAAGCTTGCTGTCTTCCGGCTACACCATGGTGCTACCCTTCAGAGTGCTGCTGAGGCTACTGTAGACCTTCATTGCAAAACAGTGTGTTATTTGGTGACGTGAATATATTTAGAATAGTTTTATCTGAAAATGATAACTTTTTTAATGTTTCACTTTTTTTAATGAAATTCACTGAGGAGGATGGTCCTTCCCTTCCTTCTCTGAGGAGCCTCCACTGGTATTTAGTATGGTACAAAATGTCTCACTAGACTGCTCCTATCCACAGAGACCACCACAAAATCAAGGTTTTTACGCTTTCTATTACAATTTGTTTTTAAAGGTAGGTCTAATGCATGCGGGTGTAAGCGGTAACAGAGTTTGGATCTGACTGAGCTAGACTCAAATATGGGACACAATTTGGAGAAACACAATGTGACATGCATGATAAAGGAGGACCATATTCATAGGTGTATATCCTACAAAGCAGGTCAAGCAACACAGATGCTATGTAGCTATTATGACAAACGTTATGTGTTTCCTTTACATTTATGACGTCCTCTGGAAGAAAACCTATAAATAGAGCGTACAGGCTGCCGCAATTCATCATGATGGATGGTTTTGAAGTTGCGACACACCTTTGCGGACAAGCCCTCGGGCCGCTGTCGCTGTACTGATGCCACTTACGCTTTGTTGATGTCATTACTGCAATATGTAAGTATAGCCTACAGAATAACCCATCTAGCTTAGTTTACGTCCAAATACGCTTTCCGATATGCCGTGCAAAGCTGTCTCTGTTATGATCACTGTCGTGGAAATTCTAATCAAGTGAGAGAGACTTTGTCATTTCTTCAAACAATCATCTTTATTTATCGATTAATTATTGCAATAATGAGGCAGGTCGACCCCACACTCTTGAGTGTTGGACCAAAAGCTCTGACATACAAAAAAAGACGAGATCTTATAAGGTAGACCTATAAATGCTTAGTCATGGCTGGTTCCACCCCTCCCCGTCAGCTCGGAAGAAAACAAGCTAACTTGTTTTCGTCTTATGGCTATGTGTGTTGGTTCATAGTGCACAAACAAGTGATAACGTTAGTACCCTTACTCCTCTCCATTCACTCCAGCCTCTGTTCAGCTCACATCTCCACACAGCTTTTCCCTTGGAAGAGAGTAAAGACAGGATGAACTGAAAAACTGTGGTCACTCTCAGAGGCTATTTCTCTTGAAAAACACGTTTTTTCATAGCATCAGCCAATCGAGAAAAAGTTTGTTGATGTCTCAACCGAGCATGCCACTCTCCCAACTAGAGACACCTTTGGTGAGTCACCTGAGGTTGGGACATTGTCACGTTGGAATTTAGATGCTTTGCAGATGTGAAGCTCACAAACCGTTCATATACACCAAATTTTAACTTGTAAGTGTGTTTTTGTTAACTACTCTGTCTCACTTAAGGGCAGGCAATATAGCAAACCAATTATATGAATTATGCATGTTGTAGAATGAAACGCCTATATGCCCTATCTATATGCCCTATATGCCTAAGGATCAAGAACCAATTAAAGGGTCAAAACAGAGCCATGATGAAATGTCTCTATGGGTATTTTTCCATTACATATATTATAATATGCTTAACAATAGTATAAACATTTATTTAGTGCAAATGCTCTGCTTTTGAGAAAGGATGGTTCCCTCTAGCTCCCTGCAGCTGGTCTGGGCGTGTAGTCAAGGACATGGGATTGAGACAAACTTCAGGAACAGATAGACCTGTATTGTTTCCATTTCTTGTTGTTTCTCATTGCTTCCGAGTAACCTGGTCACACGGTCAAGACAAAGAGCCTCAGAGTGACCACAGTTTTTCAGTTCATCCTGTATTTTACTATCTTCCAAGGGCACAGCAGTGTGGAGATATGAGTAGTAACGGAACTAACGTTATCACTTGTTGGAGCGCTATGACCCGATACACAGAGCCACAAGAAGAAACCATATTGGCTCCAGGTCAAGGGATGGTGGCTGTTTGGATAAAGAGGGGACCAAGCAGACATGGGGATAGACAGGAAAGAAGACAGACAAAGAAACCATAGTGGCTCCAATATGATATGAAAAGATGAAGCTGTATAAAAAGAGAGCACCAAGTCTGGGACGGCACTGCTCTGCAGACCAGCTCGGCTCTATTGCTTGTGTAATAAAGTCTATCTTGATTCTACGAAAAACTCTGAAAGTCCTTTGTTTGTTTTAATAAGTATACTGAATACTGAAACATTAAACCCCTGTTCGATCACATATGGGTCAAATAAGGCAGACATTTCTTTATTACATTCATTACTTATTTTTCTGGCAGATTAAGAACCTCCAGGAAAAATTGGAGAAGACTGTGGTAAGTGAAGACATTTAGTGCAAAAACAATTTGCGTGGACTTTAAAGGCCCAGTGCAGTCAATAATTATGATAATGCCCTTTTAGTGTAAGAGCTGTTTGAAAAAACTTTTCCCCCTCCCCACTCCGAGACACTCCTAGCAAAGTTCTTGCATGAGAAATTGCCCTTTGATAAGAAATGATTTTAGTTTATTTTTGACAATTCTAATTGAAAACAATCACAGTAAGGTACTTAATTGCTACCCAGAAATTATTTGATATTCAGATAAAAATGACTGCATTGGAATTTTTAAGTTGTAACTTAATTTCTAGAATGAAACCTGTGCTGCTATGGATGTGTTGAAGGAGAGGGAGAGGGAAATGGCAGTCCTCCAGCACAGGTGCGTCCAATAACTAATATAAATATTCAGTTCGACCATTAATGGAGTTCATTGTACTATAGATATACAATCCCACTTGGCAAAAACTGGTTCAATTAAAGTTGTTTCCACTGTTGTTGACGTTGAATCAACGTGGAAAACTGATTGGATTTGCAAAAAATTGAATTTCATATTTTCATATTTTTTTCACCTAACTTTTAACCTACAGTATCTCACAAAAGTGAGTACACCCCTCACATTTTTGTAAATATTTGAGTATATCTTTTCATGTGACAACACTGAAGAAATGACACTTTGCTACAATGTAAAGTAGTGAGTGTACAAATTATGGTCGCCACACAAAATATTGACACTTTGAGCCCTTGGACATTTTCACTTAGGGGTGTACTCACTTTTGTTGCCAGCGGTTTAGAAATGAATGTCTGTGTGTTGAGTTATTTTGAGGGGACAGCAAATTTACACCGTTATACAAGCTGTATACTCACTACTTTACATTGTAGCAAAGTGTCATTTCTTCAGTGTTGTCACATGAAAAGATATACTCAAATATTTACAAAAATGTGAGGGGTGTACTCACTTTTGTGAGATACTGTAAACCCAATGACATAGTGACATTTCTTGTTGATTTCACATTGAATTCACGTTAGTTGACAACTCAAACAAAACTAGACGTTGAACTGACATCGGTGACCAGTGGGATGGATTTGGAAAACATACACAACAATTCACACACGTACATTCCAATGCCTATTAATTACATGGTTTACTTAGACCATTGTTAAACATTACCCTCTGTGACACACTAGAGCTAGGCAGCCATTTTAATGTTAGAACCATGCTCTAGAGGAACTATCTGAGCTAATCAGAAAACTCTATTTAGGCATGGATCTTCCGCTGCTTTTCCCCCAGTCTCACACAGAATGTCCAACAAGTCCTACCTGGTTTCATGCTATCACTTGGTGCCAAACCTCTGTTACCTGGTGCCCAAATCCCACCTGGTGCCCACAGACCCAGAGGCCAACACCACTGCCCACCCCCAGGGGACAGTCCCCTAGAAGGCATCTCCCACATGCCCCTTCCCAAGCCAGAGCTCAACTCCACCCCTGGGGCTTCTGTCCGGCCTGCTGTGGCTGATCATGGACTAGCAGCTCCATCGGTGTTGGATATGCTAGCTCTGTTCACTCTGCTGAACCCAGCTGCAGCAGAAGCAGCAGCAGCAGTAACATCAACAGCAGTAACATCAACAGCAAAAGCAGAAACATAAGCAGCAGCAGCTACAACAGCAGAACCAGTAGCATCAGCAGCAACCGTAGCAACAGCAGCTCTTGCTCAACCGCCCAGCAACCCTGACATCACCCGGGGCCGTGGCTAACTTAGCAGGGAGCCTATCAGGGCACAGCCACCAACTATACTGTATGTGCCCTGAATACTGAACAAATAACTCCAGTAAACAACCAAGAACCAGACTCGACCACTCTCTTAGTCTTTCCTCCTTTCTTTTTAACTTTTATCTAGCTATTTTTATGTAATCAGATATGTGTTTATACACTACCTCCTCTCAGTCTCTCAGAAACCCCACTGGCATCCTTCCACACATCTAGACCCCAGAGAGAAGATACATTCCTGCTCTATTTGATATCAGAAGTTCATACTTGTGTCAATAGAGCCTTCGCTTCCTTCCACATCAGATGCCTCCAATGCATCTGAAGGCTAACCTGGGAGGACTGAGTGAGTACCCCATAATGAGATCCTCGCCAACACCAAGGGCTTAATTCAATCCATAGTGCTGAAGAGCTGTACAACAGCGCAACAGAAATCTAAAGGCAATGTTTCCACGTTAGCGGAGACTGCGTTAGTTAGCGGAGACTGCGTTAGCATAGACTGCATACACGGTAAACAATGCATATGTCGGCTCAATCGGAAATTACCTTTACATTTCAATCGCCTACAGTGCTGAACTTCAGCGGTACGCATTCCATCGAGCCCCCAAGTTGACCTGCATTGAATCAAGCATGACTAAAGGACATCACTGTTGGCTCGGCCAAGTGATCCGCATACCTGAACACCAACTCCCTCGCCGAGTTCTCTACGGCCCACTGAGTGGTGCCAAACGCTCTGCTGGAGGTCAGAAAAAGCAATACAACCATTGCATTTGAAAACCAAGGTCTTGTCTTGTCTTGGCTTCAGATAGACCAGATAGCTCACCCACATATTCTAATGTCTTGATCTTTTTGTTTCCTTCAAATGTAGTCTATTTGGAGAGGGGACTGTGAGACCCTGTTTGAACGATTGATTGATTGTTTTTTATTGACAGAAATCTGTCATATGCAAATAAGTGAAAATTATAATAAAATGGATTGCTGAACATAGGCTCAGGCTCCACTGTCATGCCCTTGAAGAAGCCCTGCTCCACCCCCCGACGCAGGAAGCCCAGGTCACACTTGGCCAACATCTTCGCTCCTACCGTGGAGGAAGAGAAGGAGGGGGTTCTATTCATAGAATTAGAATGATCCTTTTATTTCTATGGTTGTATTAACCGCCATACAGAGAGATACACCACCAACAGGTTCTGTGCACTGTAATACTGTCTTCTGTATAGGCTACTGTGCTAACTCCATAGATATGCAGTGCCGTAGCAATGCAGTTAAAGTTTAGTGCATGTTGTAATATAACTTGTATAGTATGGCTTGTATAGTATGGCTCTGACTGCACTCACATTTCCCTCTACTGTTGTTTGCAATAAGGAATTACATATTGTATGTGCCTGTGGCATACGCATGTGTGTGTGTGCCATACTACCATTAACCTGGCCTCATGACACGGAGCAGTTCGGCGGTGGCGGTGGCCATGTCCGACCAGTAGAGGTGACAGTTGGAGTGGAAGACCCCGTGGATGCAGTGGTCCGGGAGGGGAATACACTCCACCCTGCCCTGGAGCAGGTGGACCCTCCCCAAGGCCAGCTGAGGGCCCAGGCGCTCCCGGGCCACCTTGTGCATGTACTCAGAGACGTCCAGGCCGAACAGCTTGCCCCTGGGGTCCGTCAGGTACTTCAGAGCCTCCTGGAGCCCCAGGCCTGGACCAAAGCCAACCTGGAGGACAGAGTAGATTTGATGGCACTGGATTCATTTGTGTGTGTGTGTGTGTGTGTATGTGTGTGTGTGTGTCTGTGTGTGTGTGTGTGTGTGTGTCTGTGTGTGTGTGTGTGTGTGTCTGTCTGTGTGTGTGTGTGTGTGTGTGTGTGTGTGTCTGTGTCACCACACAAAATATTATGGTCACCACACAAAATATTGACACTTTGAGCCCTTGGACATTTTCACTTAGGGGTGTACTCACTTTTGTTGCAAGCGGTTCAGAAATTAATGTCTGTGTGTTGAGTTATTTTGAGGGGACAGCAAATTTACACCGTTATACAAGCTGTATACTCACTACTTTACATTGTAGCAAAGTGTCATTTCTTCAGTGTTGTCACATGAAAAGATATACTCAAATATTTACAAAAATGTGAGGGGTGTACTCACTTTTTGTGAGATACTGTAAATCCAATGACATTGTGACATTTCTTGTTGATTTCACATTGAATTCACGATAGCTGACAACTCAAACAAAACTAGACGTTGAACTGACATCGGTGACCAGTGGGATGGATTTGGAAAACATACACAACAATTCACACACGTACATTCCAATGCCTATTAATTACATGGTTTACTTAGACCATTGTTAAACATTACCCTCTGTGACACACTAGAGCTAGGCAGCCATTTTAATGTTAGAACCATGCTCTAGAGGAACTATCTGAGCTAATCAGAAAACTCTATTTAGGCATGGATCTTCCGCTGCTTTTCCCCCAGTCTCACACAGAATGTCCAACAAGTCCTACCTGGTGTCATGCTATCACTTGGTGCCAAACCTCTGTTACCTGGTGCCCAAATCCCACCTGGTGCCCACAGACCCAGAGGCCAACACCACTGCCCACCCCCCAGGGGACAGTCCCCTAGAAGGCATCTCTCACATGCCCCTTCCCAAGCCAGAGCTCAACTCCACCCTGGGGCTTCTGTCCAGCCTGCTGTGGCTGATCATGGACCAGCAGCTCCATCGGTGTTGGATATGCTAGCTCTGTTCACTCTGCTGAACCCAGCTGCAGCAGAAGCAGCAGCAGCAGTAACATCAACAGCAGTAACATCAACAGCAGTAACATCAACAGCAAAAGCAGCAACATAAGCAGCAGCAGCTACAACAGCAGAACCAGTAGCATCAGCAGCAACCGTAGAAACAGCAGCTCCTGCTCAGCCGCCCAGCAACCCTGACATCATCCAGGGGCCCCAGTTATCTGGCCGTGGCTAATTTAGCAGGGAGCCTATCAGGGCACAGCCACCAACTATACTGTATGTGCCCTGAATACTGAACAAATAACTCCAGTAAACAACCAAGAACCAGACTCGACCACTCTCTTAGTCTTTCCTCCTTTCCTTTTAACTTTTATCTAGCTATTTTTATGTAATCAGATATGTGTTTATACACTACGTCCTCTCAGTCTCTCAGAAACCCCACTGGCATCCTTCCACACATCTAGACCCCAGAGAGAAGATACATTCCTGCTCTATTTGATATCAGAAGTTCATACTTGTGTCAATAGAGCCTTTGCTTCCTTCGGACGCCTCAGGCCAGGGTCTTTGAAAATCGATAATACTCACACAAAGGTGGCAGTATGCAATGCTGTTTGTGTCTCCACCCTGCTTTATGGCTCAGAGACCTGGACCCAATATAGGTGGCACATCAACATCCTGGAATCCTTCCACATCAGATGCCTCCAACGCATCTTAAGGCTAACCTGGGAGGACTGAGTGAGTACCCCATAATGAGATCCTTGCCAACACCAAGGGCTCAATTCAATTCGTAGTGCTGAAGAGCTGTACAACAGCGCAATAGAAATCTAAAGGCAATGTTTCCACGTTAACAGAGACTGCGTTAGTTGGCGGAGACTGCATTCACGGTAAACACTGCATATGTGGGCTCAATTGGAAATTACCTTTACATTTCAATCGCGCTACAGTGCTGAACTTCAGCTATACAGATTTAATCGAGCCCCAAGTCGACCTGCATTGAATCAAGCATGGCTAAAGGACATCACTGTTGGCTCGGCCTACACAGTAAATTTTGAAGTGTTAAAGTAACACTTAAAGAGTTAAATTTAACACTATTTCTGAGTGTATATGGTCCCACCCTGAAATAGTGTTAATTTGACTCTTTTCATAGTGTTAACATTTTAGAGTTAAATTAACTCTAAATAGAGTAAAAATTTAACACTCGCTTACACTGAATAGTGTTATTTTAATTTTACACTAAAGGTTAAATAACACTGGAGAGTGTAAATATTACCCTTGGAAGAGTTAATCATTTACTCTTCTAAAATAACAAATCAACTCTGATTGAGTTTGATTCCAGTCCAGTTTAACACTGCATGGAGTTGACACTCAAGGTTAAAATAACTCTGATAAGTGTTGATGTTACACACTATTGTGTTGATAATTGACTATCTTGCAGTGAAAAACAAGCTCAAATAGAGTCAAATTCTAACACCGTATAGTGTCACGGAAATAAATCTCAGCATTATTCATTTTACACTTTTTAGTGTCAAATTACACCAAATACTCCATTAAGTGAGTAAAAATCACAACTTACCACAAAATAATGCATTTCAAATTTTTATTAACAGCTCAACTATGTCAGGCTAAAATATATTAAGAATACAAATCCCTTTTTAAAACATTGACCTTAGGTTTCCATAAAATGGCAATAGGGAACAACATACAAGGAGGGAATCTGTCGTTCCATACTTCATTTGAACATCAAAAGGTTTAAAGTAACACAGTTCAGTAATGTTGATCACCTTTTGAACCCTGTCTGGATGCATCCTGACCTTAAAGGCATAGTAATGGTAATCAAAACACACTGTTTCCATCAGTTTTCCACAGAGCAATACACAGTCATCTTTCACAGCAATAATTTTGATTTTACAAAATACAGGCATCTCAAATGCTACCTCAGTACAGATAATGAAGTCACGGCGGTACTCTGTACCATGATGTTTGATCCACTTGGCAGAAAAACACACTGGTAGACAATACAGACCCACATTTTAAAGCAATCTCGGGACCTTCTTTGAGCTCACTAAGTGTTACCATCTTCCCCGAACCTAAAGTTAATCTTTCCTTGCTAAAGGACTCGATACATTGCCATACAACTTTGGTGCTTTTTGGCTAATGTTTTTGTTACATTTTTAAAGCTTTTTAATTGCTTCTTAAAAAAATTATGTTTAGCTTCATAACGCATGCACCACATGTGCAGAACTGGGCCGATGTTTTTTATATTACGAGGGTAATGAATCATGAAGTGATGCTTTGGTAAGAGATTGATTGCAGGAAACAACTGCTTGAAGAGCTGATGATGATCAATGATTAAATGTTTGAGGTAAATGGTCATGCCTTCTGTAAGGACTGGGGAAAATACAATGTTAACAATGTGTAGAAGCAAAAGTAGAAGATGCCAGTGCTGGTCATCTGACTGTATTAAATCACCAAATAGCAAAGGCATATTACGTAATAAGCACCAAGACTGTATAGCATTCAACCCCAAATCATTACTTCCATCAAACAACTTTACTCTAGGTGGACGGTTTCGCTGCTGATTGTATCCATAGTCAAAAGCATGTATTCTACCAGCCAGTTGTTCAGCATTTAGGAAGTTTTCCTTAATGTACTGCAGGACAAGTTTGACTTCAAACTGAGCAACTCCTTCTAAAATATCGTGCATTATATCTACAGAAAAATTGTTGGCTGTATTAAAATACTGTAGTGAATTCAGCAGACAAATGCGTTTGACACCATAGATATGAGGTAGTGTAGGATCTGTTTGTAAAGTTTGACAGTGCAGTTTGTGCATCTCGATAGTTCGTAGTACAACTTTTGGATCATCTTCACAGAACACAGTTTGAAAACAATCTTTCTCAAGGAGACAGAAACGACAACAATACCTTGCCCCAAATGACTCCACAAAGCCAAATAAACCATGCAACCCAAGATTATCACCAGTGACCTGAACTATGGTACCGTGAATCACATCTTTCAATCTGGGAACTTTAAGTCCCTCTGTCTCGAGTACTTTAAGATCACTGACAAGTGGCTCAAGTATCAAATTAAAAACCATAACGCTTGATGTCCTGCGCATGGAAAAGAGCACCCAAATGAATATTTATCAATGATGAATTAAAGATTGGGGAAATTCCTTAATGTAAAGTATATAGCACCTAATTTGTGTATACCCTTTTTAGACCCCAAGGGGTTTGCTGTTTCAAAGTCGTCATAAAATAGCTGGATCTGTATGGCATCTTTTTCTATAGAGAATAAGGGACTTTTTTTTAAAAATAGGCGGCATCTCTCAAGTCTGCATACACACCTTCCTTGGGCATGTGCCTGGGCTTGAACATGTCTGCAAGTTCTGGGTTTTGAAAAATGGCCTTTAGTGTTTCTAAAATAGGAATATATGCAAACTTGTCAGTTACAACGACCTGATCGTATGTCCCAGTTGTTTTGTTTCTTCTGCTGTCAAATCTTGTGCCAAGCACCTTTTCAACAGGTTCTACGATTCCCCATTTCTCTTTGAAGTGTTTATTTCGTTTAGCTTCTGAATTTAAGGGTGTGAAAGGGTTTTCCAACTTTTGCAAAGATTGTTCTATTCTGTTCTTATTTTCAGTTTCCTGTGGAGATAAGCACTGCAAAGCTGCATCTGTAGCTTGACTTTGAATCTCAAAAAACACTTCTTCCATGGAGGAAACAAAACTATTTACAGTAGATTGACTTAATCCAGCTGCTTTTAGTTGTGTAACAGCAGAGGCACACATATCTAGAGTGCTCCTGTTGGACTTTTTTCAACAGAGTAGATGTGGCTACCTCGTGTTCATTAACTGTCCGTGACGTTGTAGCTGTCTCCTCTACATTAGTGGTCACTGCCTCTCCAATGCTGCTTAAATAAACATCAGGGTCAACCTGTTGGTCAATATACTCAGTGTGTTTTGTGTTTAAATGTTTCCTAAAACCAGAAAACGTACCAAACGCACAGCCACATCCAGTCTGAGCACATTTAAGCCGGAGATTTTTTCCAGGCAAGTAACCGTGAACTAATCGTAAATGCCTAACAAGCATATTTGAACTCGATAACTCAGCCTGACAAACAAAACACTTCATGTTCGAGGAGAAACTTCAAGCACTAATGAAGTAACCTCGCCCTGATTTCAGCAACACGAGGGCTCTCTTTGACCTTGCCAGCATCGATGCTGTACACTGTAGTTTGGATGAAAGTGTACATGTTGTGGAGCATGGTGTTGTAGGATGTGCCAAACACAAAATGTAACTTAAATAGTTCGTCAAAAGCAACAAGAGAAGAGGTTGACCTGCAAGGTATGGCATTCTTGTCGATAATGATGAAGAACTGGTGGATTGCATTCTTCTTAACTCCAACAGCTAGGAGATAGGGCTGAGCGCTAGTAGTGATGGCATCGAGATGCTCTTGAATGTTTGTTCCGGTCTGCGAAGACAAATGAGGGAAAACTGTAGTTAATGGCCAAGTAGTTGTAGAATATGCAGAAAGAGCCAATACACTACTCTTATTGAATATGAATATTGAATGAATACTTGTAGCCTAATATTAGGTGTTCATACCACAAATTAGAAAAAATACAAACCTTCTTGAATACCACAAGATGTTTCTCTGCTTGGGATGCGGAAACCTTTCCTGGTCTCTTCCGACCCTGAGCGGAGGGGTGGAATCAGGTGTATAAGCAGTAAAACCGATGACAGATCACTGTCCCAACCTGTAACAACACAAGTTCAATGTTAACACACTTCAGTTACGTTGTTTTCTTTACAAAAGACCCCCAGACAGACAGCAGTTCTACATCACAAGAAGTTCTCTAACTAAAACATCCACAGGGCTGAGTCAAATCTCAAAAGTTTTGTTCAATATACTGCTACAGAACGTACTCGTAAATCTTTCACAGATCCAGCTTCTTAGTATTATGTTGATATTTAAATGTTTACACATAATGTTGATATTGCAATACAACACAAAAGGTAGGCTTACAAGCATCTTACCAAAGTCAACATCCAATTCAGTGCCATCCTCAGGAGGATCAGCTGCCAGCAAGAGTTCTTCAAGCTCACTTGTGGATGGAAGCTTTCTGCAATAATAGACACCATGAACTTCATAAAACAAAGAAATAACGTATTCATTAATTAGTCTAATTAACTGAAACAAACCTGAGTCATATTTGATGGTTAGCACCCCAGTTGAGGGATCCTTTATAATATCCTCAAAAACATCATCATCCAATTCAGTCCCTGAACTGTCAACAATTTTCACACCTTCTGTTACAGCTGGGACACCAAACTTTGCAAATGCTAGAAAAAACAGGGATAAAAGCTTGTGTAAACAAAAGTAAATCATTATTTATATAATAATTTCACTGTGTACACCTACCTTACCCTATAAAATAGGTTTTAAACAAACACTATTAAGTGATTAAAATGTTTTTTTTTGTAGCATCATAACTATACCTTAAGCAATGCATCCACAATTAAAGTGTAGTTACCAAGGGCAAAACAGAAGAAATTTAGACGTACAAAAATGGACCAGTTCCAAAAACCTGAGAACTTAACATGTCCCATCATTTTAGGAATATTCCAGTATATCAATTTTAAACAGCTAAATTCAGACAGTTATTACTAACATTGTCAAATTCTTACCTGCAATCAAAAAGTCTTTCAGATTTGGCTCAGTTATTCTGACAAATTTTTGGACATCTCCAAGTTTAGCTTTAAGCAGCATGCTCCCTGCAAATAGTATCAGTACAATTTCTCACAGTTAAAAAGTTGATGGTCTTATTTTAGCAGTATTTCCTCAAATATAAGAAAAATATTGTTTCAAGCCACCAAAGTGCTGAGAAATGATCAGCACTTTTGCAGAAATGGCCAGTTAAATTGAAGTTACTGTCAAACACATTAAAAAGGATAACGTCTGATTTTCATCCTTGTAACATTAATGTTACCGCCTTGCCCGCACAATTACTGCAATTGTTGGGTCTTGGTATATTATAGAGTGTGGTCTAGACCTACTCTGTCTGTAAAGTGTCTTGAGATAACTCTTGTTATGATTTGACAATATAAATAACATTGAATTGAATAATGTTAGCTAAACGTTACACCATAAGTGTGTGCTAAGATAGTGCTTAAGTATTTTAACAGTACTGCTGCTGCTTTGAAACCCGAAAGTCATTTTGTATAATATCCAGGAAAAAAATAAAGGCACACCGCTTAAGCAGTGTCCAAGGTTAATGTCTACCCGCCGTTAACATAATAAATCCATGCCACCCGCACATAGTTAGCCAGTCAAGCTAACGTAGCTAACTGTAGCTAGTTTAGCCAACTCCCCTTAGTCTTTGCTATGTTCCTGTAATATCTGAACGTTAACAAGAAGTACACAATCCCCCTCCACGTTGTATTAACATAACTTACAATAAATCGGGCTGACATTGTCTAGTTTGAGCGTTATGTTCGTCAGTTAATGTTAATTAACGTTAGCTTAATACTGCTGGCACATGGACTGGACAGAAGTCAGTCACAACATGTTAACGTTAGCCTTTTTAAAATTCGACATTTTAAGACCTAAAACCAACTAGAGTGCACTGTTAGCAACGATATAAAGTAATTCTTAAATGCTGCTTCTGTTAAAATGACAAATAATGTGTGTATAGTCGCTTAGGAGAAACTTACCGCAGTCATTCCACATGAAGAAAATGGCGCCGTGAAAATGTGTGGTCCGTTTGAGACGAGTCGTAGGTGGGCGGAGCTTTCCAGAGTACGTCTGACACTGCGTCTTTTAACAACGTACTTTTTCACCAACACTGGGCGGTATCTTACTCCAACTGTTGTAGTAATAACTCTGTAAGAGTCAATGTACTTTGACACTGCATATTTAACACTATGGAATTTACTGTGTAGTGATCCGCATACCTGAACACCACCTCCCTCACCAAGTTCTCTACGGCCCACTGAGTGGTGCCAAACGCTCTGCTGGAGGTCAGAAAAAGCAATGCAACCATTGCATTTGAAAACCCAGGTGTTGTCTTGTCTTGGCTTCAGATATATCCGATAGCTCACCCACATATTCTAATGTCTTGATCTTTTGGTTTCCTTCAAATGTAGTGGGCGGCAGGTAGCTTAGTGGGTAAGAGCGTTGTGCCAGTAACCGAAAGGTCGCTGGTTCTAATCCCGAGCCGACTAGGTGAAAAATCTGTCGATGTGCCCTTAAGCAAGGCACTTAACCCTAATTGCTGATGTAAGTCGCTCTGGATAAGAGCGTCCTGCGAAATGACTAAAATGTAAATGTAGTCTATTTGAAGAGGGGACTGTGAGACCCTGATTGATTGATTGCTTTTTATTGACAGAAATCTGTCATATGCAAATAAGTGAAAATGATAAAAAAATGGATTGCTGAACATACGTGCATTTGTCACTGATAACAAAATCCTCAACATGTCTCTATACAGTAAAGCTGGTATTCAACACTAGGTGACTGTGCGCTCTGTGGTCACCAACAAACCTTACTAGTCAAGGCTTGTACTGTGTATAACATTCCCATGCAAAGTGAATGACAGGTAAATACTTTTATTCTTAAGTCAAAACGAAATTATTTCTGACAACCAATATAAAACCTTGAGTATGAACAGACGTACTCTCTTTGGAAGTAACATTTGTTTTTATGACACAACATGCTGTTATATCCATCAAACACATCCGGAGTGTGCACACAGAGCGTGTTCCTAACTGGTCTGAGTCTCGGTGGTGGAGGGAGGTGGAGAGGTGGCATAGATGACCTGGAAGCTCTTTCCCTCATCTGTCAGGTCCTCCATGCTGACCCCCAGGAAGCCCACAGCCCTCAGGGCCTGCATGTAGGGCTCAGGCTCCAATGTCATCCCCTTGAAGAAGCCCTGGTCCACCCCCGACGCAGGAAGCCCAGATCACACGTGGCCAACATCCTCGCTCCTACCGTGGAGGAAGAAAAGGAGGGGGTTCTATTAATAGAATTAGAATGATCATTTTATTTATATGGTTGTATTAACCAACACCAACAGGTTCTGTGCACTGCAATACTGTCTTCTGTATAGGCTACTGTGCTAACTCTATAGATATGCAGTGCCTTAGAGATACAGTAACATTTCAGTGCATGTTGTAATACAACTTGTATCGTATGGCTCCGACTGCACTCACATTTCCCTCTACTGTTTGCAATAAGGAATTACATCTTGTGTGTGCCTGTGGCATAAACATGTGTGTGTGTGCCGTACTTCCACTAACCAGGCCTCATGACACGGAGCAGTTCGGCGGTGGCGGTGGCCATGTCCGGCCAGTAGAGGTGGCAGTTGGAGTGGAAGACCCCGTGGATGCAGTGGTCCGGGAGGGGAATACACTCCACCCTGCCCTGGAGCAGGTGGACCCTCCCCAAGGCCAGCTGAGGGCCCAGGCGCTCCCGGGCCACCTTGTGCATGTACTCAGAGACGTCCAGGCCGAACAGCTTGCCCCTGGGGTCCGTCAGGTACTTCAGAGCCTCCTGGAGCCCCAAGCCTGGACCAAAGCCAACCTGGATGACAGAGTAGATTTGATGACACTGGATCAATTTTAGTGTGTGTGTATGTGTGTGTGTGTATGGTACCAGTGTGGGGTCAGTTGGTAGAGCAATGTGCTTGCAACGCCAGGGTTGATGGTTCGACTCCCACGGGGGACCCGTGCGAAATGTATCCACTCACTACTGTAAATCTCTCTGGATAAGAGCTTCTGCTAAATGACTAAAATGTAAGCGTGTCTGTGTGTCTATGCGAAATAAAGTAATTCCCCTTTCATACACAGACAGAAATCCCACCTTCTTTCTACCTGCTTTTTTGTGTATCTGAAAGGGGTATCTTGTAAAAAACAAGGTATATTAAATCCCACCTCGAGACCAAGCCATGAAACCTGCATTTTCACAAACCCTGTAACCAAAATACAGGTATCGGGTCTGTGTGAATGGTTCTCAGCTTTTTTGCAGGTAAATTCATTAACACTTCCATTGTTTAATATGTCCCTAATTTAAATTGCAAACAACCCCCATGGTTTAACAACAGCCCCCCACCCCTCCCAATTTGCCAGTGACCGACTGATACGTATAAAATGGGTATACAGTAGCTGCAAGAAAGTGGTAAATAAGGGTTTGAAAGGGGGTCATGTAAACATTGCCTTGTATTTTTTACAGGTAACCACATCTTCTGTCTTAAATAGGTATAAGTCTATCGCGTAAGCTGTTACCTCCAGGATAGCATGATGGGCCTGGATCTGACACAGTTTGACAGCGTTCTTGATCATCACATTGTTGTACTTCTCCATGGTCCGCTTAGTGTAGCGGCCCATGAAGCTTTTCTTGGGGTGTGCCAAGTTGCGCGTCATTCCATTAGTAAAAATGTCTGAATCACAATGTGACACAAGTGCCAAAATGAATGACAGTTGAAGGACACACATGACACATTCACGTTAACTGGCACTCATGGCCGAACATTCAAACATCTATGCTGATCAAATAGAACATAGAGTTGGAAGTGGTTGTTATAAATTATACTGAAATGTTGTGTTAAAAAGGAGACTGGAATGTAACATCAACTGTATATCCTTTCCAATGAATCATCATGAGGCTGTAGCCTTGGCTGAATGCTACCAGAAATCGGCCTGGCCATATCTGACACACCGGCCCACCAGGGGCAAATGGGCCAGTCCACTAAACTATTTTGAGCCATTGTCTTGAATGGGACAGCAGCCCATTAGTCAAATTATGATAATTTTTCACAAAAAATCATAACATTTCTTAAGAGGCCTATTTTGTTTTTTGGCCTGCAGTTTAGAAAACACTGGATTTTGAGAAACCTTTGACTTGTTTTTCCAGTTATGATTCTGTTATTACTAAGAAACAGACAGGAATATAATATAATATCATATAATAGAAATATAAATAAAACACATTACCTGGAAAGAGAGGAATATCTCTCAGTAGATCTTTATACTTTCTATATTTACTCATAATGCTTCCAAGTCTTTATCCTACTGGGATTAAACACCAGAGGGTAAGTAAGTAATTAAAGTCAAGAATTACACATAAAGAAAAAAACATTTGAAGCAAAAGCATTCTGACAAGGTTTCTTCATAAAAAGGTTTTTTCACAAAGACATATTGAGTCATTCTAATGTTGTCTACAAATGTTTGATTGGGATGAGCGCAATGAAAGATTCACTTGCTCAGACATTGATTGAAAAAATACACTTATCAGGTAATATCTCACATCTACACTGCTATTCTACACAGAGTTCCTGGTTTCGGGAATAAAAGGAAACTGACCTGATTGGTTTGAGGGGATCTCGGTTCAATTCAATGGGACTCCCTCGTTGTGGCAGAGCAGAGAAGACCGGACTAACTAACACATACAACAGAATCCTGGTTTGTCTGACTTACTGTCCAGTGAATGTCCTTGAGCATTCTTTCAAAAAGTGTATAAACTTTCTATCTCTGATTGTGCAGTCTCTTAAAGTCACATTCAGACAATGAAAATGACTTCACATTCTGTTCCTCAATATGATAATATTGTAACAGTAACATTAGCATTGAAAGACGGCTCGTAGCACCCTCCATTTGGCTCAACAGTCAGTCCTTGACTTGAATAGCAACAATACCCTGGTGCCATTTTCAACTTTGTTACATAAATTGAGATGGTCAACTACTTGCATAGGTTGCGATTAATCTATATGATTAGACATTTACTGGTGAAATATACAGTTGAAGTCAGAAGTTTACATACACTTAGGTTGGAGTCATTAAAACATATTTTTCTTCCACTCCACAAATTTCTTTTTAACAAACTATAGTTTTGGCAAGTCGGTTAGGACATCTACTTTGTGCATGACAGAAGTACTTTTTCCAACAATTGTTAACAGACAGATTACTTCACTTATAATTTACTGTATCACAATTCCAGTGGGTCAGAAGTTTACATACACTAAGTTGACTGTGCCTTTAAACAGCTTGAAAAATTACAGAAAATGATGTCATGGCTTTAGAAGCTTCTGAGAGGCTAATTGACATCATTTGAGTCAATTGGAGGTGTACCTGTGGATGTATTTCAAGGCCTACCTTCAAACTCAGTGCCTCTTTGCTTGACATCATGGGAAAATCAAAAGAAATCAGCCAAGACCTCAGAAAAAAAATTGTAGACCTCCACAAGTCTGGTTCATCCCTGGGAGCAATTTACAAACGCCTGAAGGTACCACGTTCATCTGTACAAAAAATAGAACGCAAGTATAAACACCATGGGACCACGCAGCCGTCATACCGCTCAGGAAGAAGACGCGTTCTGTCTCGTAGAGATTAACGTACTTTGGTGCGAAAATTGCAAATCAATCCCAGAACAACAGCAAAGGACCTTGTGAAGATGCTGGAGGAAACAGGTACAAAATTATCTATATCCACAGTAAACGAGTCCTATAAAGTGAGGGAAAAAAGTATTTGATCCCCTGCTGATTTTGTACGTTTGCCCACTGACAAAGAAATTATCAGTCTATAATTTTAACGGTAGGTTTATTTGAACAGTGAGAGACAGAATAACAAAAAGAAAATCAATTTTATAAATTGATTTGCATTTTAATGAGGGAAATAAGTATTTGACCCCCTCTCAATCAGAAAGATTTCTTGCTCCCAGGTGTCTTTTATACAGGTAACTGATAGATGAATTTGTGTATTAAAAATAATGACTAAAGAATTTCACCCCAAACACAGTATAAATGTTAGAATTATCATGTAGTGTCAACCCACTAACAGAGGGGGCGTTACTAACCATTCAAGGGGGAAGGCGGGAACTGTTTAAGAAAGGTGGGAGGAGCATAGTGCCTTTGTTTGTCAAGGAGTATAAAAAACAGGATATTTGTGTTTTTGAGCAGAGCTCTCCATGAATAAATGAACTGATAATTACTTGTGGATTGTGGACCTTGAATCATTGATGATTAAAACCGGAGCTTTACAACCTCTGGTAAAGATTCAAGCTTAGGGTGAATTAGAGATAAAAATTCACATGACAGATTGGTCCTTGAAGCGGAGCTTAATACATCTTTATCGTTCTAGAGACACCGAAATCCGTGCACGGCCGGGTGATCGCATCCGTGAAAAATAGTCCTGGCCTTCCACGTTAAGGTTAATAAACAGGCCGGTGATTACTCTTTATGAACGATAAAGACGTTAACAAGTTTGAAAAAGCATTTTAATCCAGACTGCAAGGAAAAGGTCAGTAATTTTTATTCATGGATTTTGGTAAAATGAGTTGAACTTAGTTACCAAAGTCAAAGAAGGTAATAATTATTACGACAGGGGGGGTCCGCAATTGATCCTAGAGGTAAATAGCTATTACAAAAAAAAACTAGTCCGAAATGACATGGCAGTGAATTGCAATCACAAATGTAAACTAAGTTAATATTGTCATTGTAATTGCAATGTTCAGTATAAACAGGGAAATAATTATCATCGTATGAGAGGGATGTGTCGGGAGTTCCAGATGCGACTGGGCATGTGTTAGAACTTTGCAAACAAGTTTATCAGATGATAAGGTCGTATGTGGTGAGACTTAATCCCTCGGGAGACGGGATCATTATTTCAGGGGTGGGGGAAAAAATAAGTCGCGTGAGGAAAATTGGGTAACTTACTCTTTTCATGAAACCGGAGTTTTAAATAGAAACTCTGGGTTAGGGGTTAAATAATTTTAAAGGGTTAATTACAAAAGCAAGAGGCGCACTAAGAGATTAGCTCCTACTAAAATAATTTGGGAGTGAATTATTTAAAAAACAAAGGGGGGAGAGATTTCTTATTGTTCCGCCATGGGAAAGACCTCTAATAAACAAGTCCGAGAATTAACGGGAGATGAAAGAAATATGTTTTATGGATCCATTTGGGAGAAGAGGTATGAATTTATTGGGCATCTCGAAGTAGAAAAATTAGAATGTATGATCAAACCGATGCATGTAGACTGGAACTAATTTCAAAGAACAGCGAAAGGAGGGGCTGGAGACAGAGAGTGTGTTTTTTTAAGCGCGAAAATGCTTTAACGGGGACAAAGGAATATTTGACCATCGTGACTACAGGGGAAAAGGAGTATGACAGTCAATATTTGTGGTTGAACGGGTAAGATGTTTTTAAAAAATGATTTGTGTCAATTAAAGAATTGGCTAAAAACACCACAAAGCGATTATTTGAGAGGTACCTATAAAGTCCAACGATGTGGTCCTCTGTAGCTCAGCTAGTAGAGCACAGCGCTTGTAACGCCAAGGTAGTGGGTTCGATCACCGGGACCACTAATAAAAAAATTATAATTAATTTTTAAAAATGTATGCACGCATGACTGTAAGTCGCTTTGGATGGGAGCGTCTGCTAAATGACATATTATTATGCGTGTGTATGAGCTTTCGCACTCAAACGTAGACGTACGTTGAGTGAGAAAGTAGAGAATATTAGCAATTTTGGTCAGTTGGCAGACGCTCTAGTCCGGAGCGACTTGAAGAGCCAATAGAGGTTTGCATGGAACTATTCTGTCGTGTTGGGCATTTGAATGGCAGAAGGTAAAATGTGTGTATGAGGAAATTCAACAGCGGGTATGAATGATAACCGGATACTACTTAGTATTTGGTTGGTTAAATGCTAAATAAAAGATTTGAGGCGTGGTTATGGGGTAACTAGGAAGACGCACTTATTCAAAAAGGAATGGGTGGAGAGAGTTTTTTTACGTGTATTAAAAGTTGCATAAGATAACTAGTAGTATTCTAAATAATCTATGAAAATATGTTACAAGTACGAATGGCATTATTTCCTAAGAAGGTAGATTGTAGGGAAGTTTCCCGCGCCTCCCCCATAATGTAGGAAGGAGCAGGAGAGGGGGGGTGAGAGACAGGACATCGTTCAAATGGTAGGAATGTCATTAAGTGTATGCTGATAAAATATCAAGCATTTGTTTTATTGATTGGGGCCGAATCAAATAACTTAAATATTTTGAATAGCGAACAGAAAATGAAAGGCATGGAATACAAATAATTGGAAAATTTTAAAACGATATAATTTATTTTCGTTACAAGGAAGCAAGTGGCATTGGCTGTTGTGCTGGGGGAATAGCGCCAGCCTGTGGTGGGTTCTGGATTTGTTATAAATAACTTTATATTTTAAACTAAAATGAATAGACTACAATTGGAACATCAGAAAAAGGACAATATAATTCGTAATAGTTATTATAATAATTATTGATAGTTATTGCAGTTATTATTATCCTGAGTGGCGCAGTGGTCTAAGGCACTGCATCGCAGGGCTAACTGTGCCACTAGAGATCCTGGTTCGGATCCAGGTTCTGTCGCAGCCGACAGCGACCGGGAGACTCATGGGCGGCGCACAATTGGACAGCGTCGTCCAGGGTAGGGGGGAAAATGGCCGGCAAGGATGGAGCTCAGTTGATAGAGCATGGTGTTTGAAACGCCAGGGTTATGGGTTCGATTCCCACGGGGGGAGGCCAGAAAAATAAATAAATAAAGATTAAAATAATAAAAATGTATTCACTAGGTTGCTCTGGATAGGAGCGTCTGCTGGGTGACTAGAATGTAAATGTATTATCATTGATTCAGTAATGATAGGAGGGAAGTAGCGATAGAGCTGAGAGGTTTGAGAGTTGAGGAAAAGGGAGTGATTTGTGGCTCTGGTTGGCGGGAAAAAGGAGAGACAGACTTAGAGAGACAGAGGAAGTTAGAGAGGGAGAGAATAAAAGAAAAGAGAGAAGGAAACTGTTTAGGTTTGAAAAACAAGCAGGCTGAGAGACAGAGATAACAGTTTCTGGAGCTTGAAAAGCAGAGACTAACAGAGTAAGAAAAGGAACAGACGAGAGCAGAGTATTTAATGGCCACTAGGGGAAATAGCTAAGAGAGGTACTACTCCAAAATGGAAGAGGAGAGAGATTTTACTAGGGGATGGATCAAATGATTGATAATGGATCATTTGAATGAGATCACATGTAGCAGATTTAGAGTAATCAATTAAATAATCATTGTATACTCGAGGAATTTTATGAAGTTAGGCATATTTAGGTCATAAGAGGGTGCTACCAAATTAAGTTGAGCCTAACTATCTTTGATTGTTATTTTTCAATTGGGTTTTTCAAATAAAATAAAAACACACCCAGCATGATGTTTATAAAGGGTTGTTATGTTGAATTTAGGGAATTTTCAACAGTTCATAGGTGGTGTTTACTATGCTGTGGGATGGAACGGTTTATTGGGTGATATTTGAAACTAAATTCATGGAATAAGCTGCAGTAATCAGAAGAATGTACAATCTAAGGCGAGACAACTATTGCCTAGATCATTGATTTAGAAATAGGGTGAGGTAGATAAGGACTAGAAAAAAAAAAGCTTGGGTCGTCATTATGTACTGCATACGGAAATCAAGTGATCTTATCTATGGGAAGGCAATGGCACCCCATGGTAAAATCATTTGGGACTCTGAGGAGGAAGAACAGGTTATGTTGTTGCTCTCTTCCCAAACAGTCTTAGCTTTTAATAAATATATCAGGGATGTTACCCAAATGGTAGAGAGTAAAGAGGGATGACATTGGTCGTGGTTTAAAGATGAGGTTTTTTTGGTGGGCTATTAGAGATAACTGGGTTAATCACGAACATAGAGGTTTTTATTCTTTGTTGCTAGGCAGAATACTTAAGTGACCTAAAAAAAAAATGGACTTGTCATGTCCAACAATCAGTCTTCAGGTCAAGCCCGGGAGAGCCGGGGTAGAACAGAGGTTGAACTAAACATGTGTTTTTACAAGATAAGAGGTTGTTTGATTGGATTACTAATTGATTCTGAACTGAATGAAAGTCGAATTTAGCCGCCATAAAGACAAAGGAAGTGGGAGGAGCAATAAAGAAGCAAAAAATAATCTAAAAAATGAAAGGCATGGCAATCGGTTGATAAATAACCTAAGGGAATGTTTAGGAAGGTGGAAAAAATTGACACATAAGCAGAACTATGTGTCAAGAGGGGGGAAGAGGCTAATTGTATTAGATAATATACGAAGGAGAGGACAAAATACTTTTAAAAAAAAACATTTTTTTAGATAGTCTAAAAAAGAGAATGCAGTCAAAAAATTGTTACATTAATCTGAACATGTGTGAAGATAGTTTATTAACCACACCCGTATGTCAGAGGTTTTGTGCCCCACAGGTGAACTAAAGGAGAAGGTGACCCACTATCTAACCAGGTGACTGGTGAGCATCCAGTCACTAGAAGGAAAACTGGAAGCAGGCCTGTTGGGAAGGGCCCTATCAGGTTATGTTGGTAACCACCTTGGCCATTAGAATAGCAGAGAGAGCAACCTGGGTCCATTTACCCACTGCAAGAAGGTAGGACCACATACAAGCACCGCTTAGCACACGCAGAGTTGACGAGCGGATCTGCGCCACAGGGTGCGGGGTCACCTCTGTCAACGAAGATCTCCTACCCAGACCTATCATCACTGTAGTGTGTTCCTAGGGTGTGAGTATGGGGTGGTACCGAGCAGAAGGACTCAAGACAGGAGAGGGTTGGGGTTTTTTGGGAATATGGGTGACCCTGAGCTGCATCATAGTCTCGGCAATAGTCGTGGTAGGTCAAAATCCACCACCACCACCTCGCACCAATTACGCTATGGCCTTACCATTATTAAGAAATAAAGGGAAAGCGACCCGACATACTGACCATCAAGGGCGAGTGATCTACAAAATAGGAGTCAGAGAAGGGTGGGGAGTAAGATTCAAAATTATGATTAGGGATCTTATCAGAGTGGATAAGCAAGCAACATGGGATTATAAGATCCCGTTGTATTTATGTTCAGCCCCCTCAGCGGATTGTTCCTGGGCTCAGGTATTTAGACATACTGGGGGAAGGAGATATGAGACGGGGGGGGGCTGGACGTCCAGATGGAGTCAAAAGATATAGAGGGAGAAGGTACTGTCATTAATCCATTAATGACAATAGACCGAGTAAATCAGTCAAGGGATGACGGAGTCAATTTGACTAACCCGTCCCACTATGAAAGATTTTCTCCTCCAGGAATGGAACAATGGGGAAGTGGAGGGGGTCCCTGATGAGAATCTCTGGTTAAAGTGGATGAAATACACGGCTAGGGCCTTGGGGGAGACCAATTGTTATGCATGCTCCATTGGGCGACCGACAATGTTGACCGCCCCAATGCCAAAGGCAATGTTTCCCTGTGTATTAGACCTGGGGTCCAATCAAAAAGAGCCAAATTGCACAGGGATTGGGCTGGCAAAATTGACATACTCGGCCAGCCCACCTAGATTCACTTTAACTCCTGGCGAATACCAGTGTTACAGACATAGAAATGGCACCCGTAACTTGGGTGATTTTGATGGCTGTAAGGAGATAATTAATGTGACTGATTTAGATAAGGAAGGAAGAAAAAATTTTTTAGGAACCTAACCATCCCTTTGACTGATGTGTGGTGGGCATGCACTAACAAAGGGAGCATTCGGCAGACATTACCAGAGGGATAGGTGGGTACTTGTGCACCAGTATTGTTGGTCCAACCTGTAAGAATTGGTCATCAAAGACCAGTGACAGGAAGAATAATTAGGAGAAAAATAAGTCAGGAAGGAAATAGCCCAATTTGGATAGATGGTATAGGCATCCCCAGGGGTGTTCCAGACGAATACAAAGCTATAAATCAAATATAGGAGAGTTTTACTACAACATTTTTCTGGTGGGGACAAAAAAAAAATATGGATTGGATAAATTATATCTATTACAACCAACAGCGATTTATTGACAAGACTAGAGATGCAGTAAGGGGATCTCTGAGCGATTATCCGCCATTCCGCTCATAACTTAGTAGAGGTTGGTTCTAGATCAGGCAGAAAGTGCCGGTGTCTATAGAAAGATAAGCCATTGTTGCATATTTATCCCTAACAACACCACACTGGATGGGACAGTCACCAGAGCTCTTGCAGAATTAACTGCACTAAGTGAAGGATGAACTGAACTCAGAAGTTAGTACATTGTGGATAGATGGTTTGATGAAATATTTGGTAAATGGAAAACCCTAACAGCCACCATCTTAGGAGCGATCAGTGTTTGTATGGGTATTCTTGTATTATGTGGTTGTTGTCTTGTCCCCTGTGTCCGAGGATTGGTGAGTCAGGCGTTGGTGAAATGCAGTATCTAAACAATGATGAGAGATGGACTGACTCCGGACTCTGACCAGGGGAATGTGAAAAACGATCCTCCAGGCTTGGTGGATGACGAGGATTTGGACCCTGAAAGACCGCAATTGGATGAAACGTTTATTGGTTCTGATGTATGAAGGTCATAGGGAAAATCCTAAAAAGAAGACCTATGATTGGATGTAGATAAATAGAACTGATCTCTGAGATTAAACATGTTTGTAAATACATTTATCCTGAAGATGAAACCATTTAGTCAAAAGGGTGGATTGATAGATGAATTTGTGTATTAAAAATAATGACTAAAGAATTTCACCCCAAACACAGTATAAATGTTAGAATTATCATGTAGTGTCAACCCACTAACAGAGGGGGCGTTACTAACCATTCAAGGGGGAAGGCGGGAACTGTTTAAGAAAGGTGGGAGGGGCATAGTGCCTTTGTTTGTCAAGGAGTATAAAAAAACAGGATATTTGTGTTTTTGAGCAGAGCTCTCCATGAATAAATGAACTAATAATTACTTGTGGATTGTGGACCTTGAATCATTGATGATTAAAACCGGAGCTTTACAACCTCTGGTAATGATTCAAGCTTAGGGTGAATTAGAGATAAAAATTCACATGACAGTAACGAGCTGAGATTAGGAGCACACTCTTAAAGGGAGTGCTCCTAATCTCAGTTTGTTACCTGTATAAAAGACACCTGTCCACAGAAGCAATCAATCAATCAGATTCCAAACTCTCCACCATGGCCAAGACCAAAGAGCTCTCCAATGATGTCAGGGACAAGATTGTAGACCTACACAAGGCTGGAATGGGCTACAAGACCATCGCCAAGCAGCTTGGTGAGAAGGTGACAACAGTTGGTGCGATTATTCGCAAATGGAAGAAACACAAAATAACTGTAAATCTCCCTCGGCCTGGGGCTCCATGCAAGATCTCACCTCGTAGAGTTGCAATGATCATGAGAACGGTGAGGAATCAGCCCAGAACTACACAGGAGGATCTTGTCAATGATCTCAAGGCAGTTGGGACCATAGTCACCAAGAAAACAATTGGTAACACACTACGCCGTGAAGGACTGAAATCCTGCAGCGCCCGCAAGGTCCCCTCTGCTCAAGAAAGCACATATACAGGCCCGTCTGAAGTTTGCCAATGAACATCTGAATGATTCAGAGGAGAACTGGGTGAAAGTGTTGTGGTCAGATGAGACCATAATCGAGCTCTTTGGCATCAACTCAACTCGCCGTGTTTGGAGGAGGAGGAATGCTGCCTATGACCCCAAGAACACCATCTCCACCGTCAAACATGGAGGTGGAAACATTATGCTTTGGGGGTGTTTCACCGCATCAAAGGCACGATGGACGGGGCCATGTACTGTCAAATCTTGGGTGAGAAACTCCTTCCCTCAGCCAGGGCATTGAAAATGGGTCGTGGATGGGTATTCCAGCATGACAATGACCCAAAACACACGGCCAAGGCAACAAAGGAGTGGCTCAAGAAGAAGTACGTTAAGGTCCGGGGAGTGGCCTAGCCAGTCTCCAGACCTTAATCCCACAGAAAATCTGTGGAGGGGAGCTGAAGGTTCGAGTTGCCAAAGCGTCAGCCTCGAAACCTTAATGAGTTGGAGAAGATCTGCAAAGAGGAGTGGGACAAAATCCCCTCCTGAGATGTGTGCAAACCTGGTCGCCAACTACAAGAAACGTCTGACCTCTGTGATTGCCAAGGGTTTTGCCACCAAGTACTAAGTCATGTTTTGCAGAGGGGTCAAATACTTATTTCCCTCATTAAAATGCAAATCAATTTATAACATTATTGACATGCGCTTTTCTGGATTTTTTTGTTGTTATTCTGTCTCTCACTGGTCAAATAAACCTACCATTAAAATTATAGACTGATCATGTCTTTGTCAGTGGGCAAACGTACAAAATCAACAGGGGATCAAATACTTTTTTCCCTCACTGTATCAACATAATCTGAAAGGCCGCTCAGCAAGGAAGAAGCCACTGCTACAAACCGCCCTAAAAAAGCCAGACTACGGTTTGCAACTGCACATGGGGACAAAGATCGTACTTTTGGAGAAATGTCCTCTGGTCTGATGAAACAAAAATAGAACTGTTTGGCCATAATGACCATCGTTATGTTTGGAGGAAAAAGGTGGTTGCATGCAAGCCGAAGAACACCATCCCAACCGTGAAGCACGGGGGTGGCAGCATCATGCTGTGGGGGTGCTTTGCTGCAAGAGGGACTGGTGCACTTCACAAAATAGATGGCATCATGAGGAAGGAAAATTATGTGGATATATTGAAGCAACATCTCAAGACATCAGTCAGAAAGTTAAAGCTTGGTCGCAAATGGGTCTTCCAAATGGACAATGACCCCAAGCATACTTCCAAAGTTGTGTCAAAATGGCTTAAGGACAACAAAGTCAAGTTATTGGAGTGGCCATCACAAAGCCCTGACCTCAATCCTATAGAAAATGTGTGGGCAGAACTGAAAGCGTGTGCGAGCAAGGAGGCCTACAAACCTGATTCAGTTACACCAGCTCTGTCAGGAGGAATGGGCCAAAATCCACCCAACTTATTGTGGGAAGCTTGTGGAAGGCTACACGAAAGCGAAACGTTTGACCCAAGTTAAACAATTTCAGGGAAATGCTACCAAATACTAATTGAGTGTATGTAAACTTCTGACCCACTGGGAATGTGATGAAAGAAATAAAAGCTCTAATATTATTCTGACATTTCACATTCTTAAAATAAAGTGGTGATCCTAACTTCCCTAAAACAGGGAATTTTTACTAGGATTAAATGTCAGGAATTGTGAAAAACTGAGTTTAAATGTATTTGGCTAAGGTGTATGTAAACTTCCGACTTCAACTGTATATTCAAGATGCAAACATCTACATTTGGCCTATTATACCGTATGCCACAAACTGGTGCATGGCGAATTTGCGTCCTACAATTTTGGGCTCGAAAGAAGCGCATCAACTGGGTACATAGGGTAGGCTACTTTAGATTCCACTGGGTTTTGTATTTTTGTTTATTTGACTGGGTTTTTTGACTGTGATGTCACAAATATTTACCACCCATAGAGCAGGTTTAAATATGAGGGCATGCAGTTCAACACAGGTAGGTCACATTGAGTGCGTTCAGTAAATTCACTCTGGCTATCTACTCCGATTTCAGAGCACTTTCATCTGTGTGCCAGAGCACAGAATAACTGATGAATTTATGAACGTGCAACACCTGCAAAAAAAACAGTTTTTCGTGATATCCAATTGGTAGTTACATTCTTGTCCCATCGCTGCAACTCCCGTATCGGACTCGGGAGTGGCGAAGGTCGAGAGCCATGCGTCCTCAGAAACACAACCCTGCCAAGCCGCACTGCTTCTTGACACACTGCTCGCTTAACCCAGAAGCCAGCCTCACAAATGTGTCGGAGGAAACTGGCGACCGTGTCAGCGTACATGCACCCGGCTCGCCACAGGAGTCACTAGAGCACGATGGGACAAGGCCATCCCAGCCGGCCAAACCCTCCCTAAGCCGGATGACGCTGGGCCAATTGTACGCCGCCTCATGGGTCTCCCAGTCACAGCCAGCTGCGACACAGTCCGGGTTCAAACCCGGATCTGTAGTGACGCCTCAAGCACTGCCATGCAGTGCCTTAGACCCGCTGCACCACTCGGGAGGCCCCAATTAAATTGTTGCCAGCAGCACAGTTAGTCACCAACACTCTAGATAACATGAAAACAGCCTAACCTGCTCTGCTAGGGCGAGTAAAATGGTCAGAGTCAGGTGTTCTCTCATTTGTGTCTAGAAGTAGCTAGCAGGCTAGCCAACTTTAACCAGTTGCTTGTCTGCCGTTGTGAGTTCAAAACACTCAGATCAACCCTAGTCCTGGGCCAGAGCATCCACTGTGCACTCTGAACTCACCAAGAGCGAAACGCTCTGAATTTATGAACTGACAATCTGACAAGCTCTGAATTTACAAATGCCCAGAGCACACTCTGAGCTCACTCTGGCACTCCACAG
The DNA here is from genome assembly GCF_020615455.1 of Coregonus clupeaformis. Lineage (NCBI taxonomy): Eukaryota > Metazoa > Chordata > Actinopteri > Salmoniformes > Salmonidae > Coregonus > Coregonus clupeaformis. Next base: position 101,653 of record NW_025534376.1, on the reverse strand, counting down.
TGAATTTATGACCACAACCATTATATCACCATTTTGCACAGTATTGGTCCATTATGACATCACAACTATAGCCATGATGTCACAATCAACACATTCCAAACATTACGTTGGAACATTCTAGTGTGGTGCCTGACTACTGAACATAGAACACCAGTATCAAGACAATCTAACAAATGTATCCTGAGATAGTTATCACCATAAAATATAGAACATGCTACTAGATGAAAACTTGAGGTTGAAGACCAAGGTAACAGAGATAACAGTTTTTAATGTGTAGTGTTGTATTCACATGGCTGAGGCAACTCAATGTATTTCCAAGATGAAGCCATGTGAGCCCTGTGGCCGGTGCTTCGATCCAAACAGTCTGGAGAAACAGCGAGATCTATGCCAAGGTCTCCTCCAACACACCAGAGGGATATATGACCACCAAGCACCGATTCAAGGGCACCAACTTTTTTAAGAACAGAAATGACTGCTTTTTGTACTTTGGATTGGACACAGACCACTGAAGAGGAAGTACTGCTAAAAGGAAGTAATATTGTATCCAGAACCATCCAAATCAACTGTGTACAGCAGTTCCTCAAATCCAGATTAACACCTGTATTTATTTAATGAATGAACGATTCAAAAACATTTCTGTAAGTTGTTCAAGCAGATTTGTAAATACTGCAGAAAGGTAGAGGAAATTAAGGGAACAAGGGACTGTATGTCAAATCTGAAAATGAAATATATTTTATCTTAATTTGAAATGTATTTGATGTTAATCCCCATCTTAAATGGGGAATGTAGGAGTCCAACTATCTATATTATAATACCATAGGCCACAACCTGGGGTGGACTTGCATCTTACAATTTGACAGTTTTCTTAATTTTGGCCTCAAAAGAAGAGTCACCAGGACCATGGGATAGGCTCCTTTTCTACTGGAACGCATCCAACTTTGAGCTAACAACAAACAGGGTCGTGCTCAGTAGGGCACAACGTAGCAAAAATGTTTTGCAACGGAAAAACAAATATGTGCATTCTTATTATACAAAGTTCAGGTAATTCCGTTTCAATGTTTTCTCTATTGTAAACACAACCCAAGTAGCATATGAGAACATAACCCAAGACACAAAAGACATGACAACAGTTTGTTCATTTCCAGGCTAACCTACTGTTTATTTAATGCAAATTACAGTACCAGGTAACTATTTCTCTGAACCAAGTCACATAGACAGAAATATCTACAGGGAGAGGGGACATTAAGCATACCTTCACAGAAAAAAAAGTTTATATTCAAAATGAAATCAAAATTTCAGTCACAAACAGAGGCATTCAAGTAGTAGTAATGTTATAGTTTTTTGTTGTAAATTCTTAATTTCTGAATATAACCAGTCCTTTTTTTATTTTTATATTGTTTTTTAAACATTGTGTTTTGTACATATTATATTAATCCTTAAAGTCACAAGAAGTGGTCACATTGTTTGTTTTACAGGCCAGGTGATTGGATAGCAACACATCTACGAATGCAAATATTACAAGCAAGCATACAAATATATGCTTTAAAAAAATAAAATAAAAACAGGAAGGATTGGTGCTACATGACATCTCTCCCAGAGTGCTGTTGAGAATGTGGACACACAAATCCTACAGACAAATTGTTTATTGCCATAGTTGAGAAAGTAATACTGAATACGATAAGACCCCCCGAACAGTGTGGGGTTGTACGTGCATCTCATAAATCCATAAAAACATATTTTAAAACAAACCTTCCTGAAAAGAGAATGATTTTCTCAGATCCTTTAAAAAGACAATGAGACAACTCCCCCAACCAACCACAAGCAAAGGGGATCCCAAAGTCAAAGACACAGAGCCAATCATACAAAAAGAAACAGTGATGAGGTGGAGGGGTGATGTGATGAGAGTGTGGTCTGTGTGGCGCCTGGCTATTGCAGTGCATTGTGGTACATGAAAGATCAGAGGTGGAAAGGGGAAGTCAACAGCACTCCAGGAAGGAAGAGGGTGAAGTTGCCCTGTATGCTGGTCTCGAGCCAGTTTTGCATTTTCCCCACTAAAGTTTATGGTTATAGGTTTGCCAAGCTGATCTCTGCATAAGGGCAATTTCACACCGGAGCCTCCAGCTAGGACCATGGAGGGAGGGAACCTGGGGAAGAGAGGAGAGAACGAGTGGAAGCAAAGGCACTCCAACCTATAGATACACTATACATTACTGGTTAGTCTTACAATGATACAGCTGGCACCTACTGTACAGTCGAGATTGAACTATATGGCTGGAGGAAAAAAAAGCAAAGCTGATCTACAGTTTGACTATACAATAACTTTTAACCTGAATGTTATTTTTTTGTATTCTTCTTTATATCGTTCGTCTTTGTTTTTGCTCGTTAACAGTTCTTGGGTCTGCCTATTTACATACCATACATACACAGGAAGACACGCACACGTAAGCCAGTTTGGTGAGGAGCATCTACATACATAAATACATACACATTTGTGTGTACTTTTTGTATAGGTCTTCAAAGTGTTGTGTTGAGGGATGGGATGGAAGGACTTTCAGTTTCAAAAGGAAAGCAGGAAAGGCTGAAGTCAAAATGAGAAAGGACTTCCAAAAGTGGTTTAAAATTACATGGGGCTGCGTCTGAAATGGCACCCTATTCCCAACTACTTTTGCCCAGAGCTATGTGGACTGTGGTCAAAAGCACTGCACTAAATTAGAGGGAGCAGGGTACATTTGGACACAGAATGGTAACAAAGAGAGATCGTGATGAAATGCAGCACAATCAACAGCAGACTCCTTCATCTAAGCATCCTTCATAGCCAGTCCCCAAACCCACCCTAACAAGAAACTGAACAATACCAGGCTTTACTAGTCACAATGTCTATCTGACAAGCAGCAGGAAAAGTAAAACAGAGGTCCTGGTCTGAAAGACCAGCAGAATCTCTTTCTTGCTCTTAGGTCTGTACTGGCAAAGTTCTGTCGGTACTGCATTACCCTTCGGAGAAAAACGGGGTAAAACTCATTTATGCACCGTTTCTGGGAGCTAAAAGGGGGACGAACCCAAAAAAAGTGATGAGGTGCGAGACAACTGTTGCCTTACGAGCAGAATCACAAAATGGTGCTGCATAGCAGAATTATGATTTCTGAAGTGGGAGAGAGAGTAGCTGACACAATTCTACAACATATCAACTGTGTATGTGTACATTGAACACAGACACAGATATCGAGGTCAACCATTACAAGTCACGACGTCATCAAGGTCCTCAGATGTATATACATGAATGGGTGGATGGGGTCGACAGGGGCCCCAAGGGGCCACAGTCTGAACGTAAGGCTGTTGCAAGACGCATGTAGGGGCCTCTCCTACACAGAGAGTGGGATGACTATAGCTAGCATAAGAAAAAAGGGAAGATTGTCTATGGAAACAAACACGTCAGAGTACTTTTGTATACTTATATAGCTATACATTATCTCTACACTAAACACACCCGCTTTCGGTCCCCTCCTCTTCAAAGCACAGAAAGATGCAGAGCAGCTCTGAGAACGTATCACGGTTGTCCTTTTGTACAAATAAATAAACAAACATTAAAAGCGATGGGAGAGGAGAGGTTCGGGTGGAGGTGGTAGGGGAATCATGAAGTTCCGATTCGGTTTTCTTGTGTTCATCTTTGTCACGCGTCAGTTTTCTTGCTTTGCTTTATTAGTTGGTTGGTGTGCAGCCATTCCACTGTTGTTGTCCAGGAGCTGGGGCATGGGCAGCGGGCAGACGGGTCAGGAGGAGGTCTCAGGTGGAGGCGTTGGAGGCGGAGGCAGCGTTGGTGGTCTGGCCGCGGTCTCCGCTGTTGGCATCTGGAATGGGAAGCAGTACAACAACACGTTACACAACTCGCCTTTAATGAGGAGAGCTCTGGGCCCTTATTCACAAAGCGTCTCAGAGTAACATTGCTGATCTAGGATCAGGTCCGCCCTTTCCATATAATGTCATTCATTATTATCTAAAGTGGAAATCTGGTCCTAGATCAGCACTCTAGACACTATACTCTGGGACGCTTTGTGAACACGGGCCCTGGTTAGTACTGGGGAAGAGACTCCTAGCCAGGAGTACTGAGAGGTAAGGGTGAGGACAGAGGAGGAGAGAGAGGTTCCCAATCCTCCACTGCCCCTAGCCCCTGCCACAAGAACTCTAGGTTACACCTATCCAACCCTGTCAGATCTACAAATGTGTCTAGGGGTCGATTTAGGAATGGCAATAGAGGGAGAGGCAGAGAAAGGGTTAGAGAGACAGAGACAGGGTGAGAGACAGAGACAGGGGTGAGAGGGAGAGAAAGAGAAAGGGGGGTGGGGGGTGTACTGACCTGAGGGTGCGGAGGCGTTGGTAGGGGTGGAGGCCCCGGGCTGATTCCCGGGCGTGGGGCGGGGATGAGGATGGAGGCTAGGGAGGGGTTACTGGACAACTCTGGGGAAGCAGAGAGAGAAAGAAACAAGACGTCAGACACAATCACCTATAGACAGACAGCACATCTTCTATTTACAACTACAGACCCAACTATCACATTCACCACCATCCTACCTGAGTCACAGCATGCATTCACTATGATTATATCGTAATCAATCACCATCATCAAATTCAGTAAGTCTATGGACCAAATTTACATACACCCAAAGTTTGCACTTGCACACTTGGATTGGTGTAAATAGTGACTAGAGGGCATTTCCAACAATATCACATCCATGACAAGAAGTGTGAAAGTGCACACTTTGTGAGAATGGTGGAGAGTCAGGATACAACCACATCTACCATTTACAACCACAGACCCAACTACCCAAACACAGTTACCTATCGACACAAATTCTACCATTTGGCCTACAACTACAGGCCCAACTTTCACATTCACCATCATAGCATATTTAGCCTTTATTTTAGCAGGGGCAGTCCCATTGAGACCAAGGTCTCTTTTACAAGGGAGCCCTGCATTACAAAGCAGCAAGGAATAGTGACACAATTACATCATAGTCACAGCATTAATTCGCTGTGATCAAATTTAAATCATAATCCTCTAATGGAGTAATAGCCACATACCCCATTATCATGTATAGAAATACAATTACTAGAACGGACATTCCTATTCAAGTCAAATTTCTGTGATGGGTAAACTGGCATCCATATTGAGTGGTCCCATGAGTGTTTCAGTCGATTTGCAGTGGTCTGAGGGGCTTTGTCCGTTCTAGTAATTCTGTAGGCGATACAGAGCTATGTCTGAGCTCCATCCATACCATGTGTGGAGAAGTTGAAGAGCAGGGGTTTCTCACGCCCGTTGGGCAGCTTGAGGTTGGGGTCCCGGAGCTCGTCGAAAAAGGTGTGGGCACAGGCCTCGAGGGGCGTGAAGCGCTGTGGCGTGTACTCCAGCAGCCGCGAGCACAGAGCGATGGCCTCAGGGGCGTGCGCGGCCGGAACACCTGAGAGCCAATCACACAAGGCTGAAACCGGTCAATGACACAGGTTAGAGGTGACACGTCAGCTAAAGCGCCTGGGTGAAGTTTCCCCCTAGGTACAGATCTAGGATCAGCTTCCCCCAATCCTAACCGTAACAATTAATGGGGAATATGCTAAACTGACCCAAGATCAGCGTCCAGAGACAACTTCACCCTACACCTGCTAAAACAATGACAGCTAAATATTACACAACGCCTGTGCAAAAACCCAATGTAATGATTTTTATTTATTTCAATCTAAGGCAGCAAAATGTGAAAACTGTGCAAGGGTGAAGACTTTCACTAGGCACTGTATATACGACACTACAGGTAGAATGACAGGGTTATAAAATGTGGTCCCACTTTAAACAAACAACTTCACAAAGCCTTATATAGCATTCATTACATTTTCATAAGCACTGCATATATGCTTCCCATTCATACACTACCGTTCAAAAGTTTGGGGTCACTTAGAAATGTCCTTGTTTTCGGAATAAAAGCAATTTTTTGGTCCATTAAAATAACATCAAATTGATCTGAAATACAGTGTAGACATTGTTCATGTTGTAAATGGCTATTGTAGCTGGAAACAGCTGATTTTTAATGGAATATCTACATAGGCGTACAGATGACCATTATCAGCAACCATCAGTCCTGTGTTCCAATGGCACGTTGTGTTTGCTAATCCAAGTTTATCATTTTAAAAGGCTAATTGATCCTTAGAAAACCCTTTAGCAATTATGTTAGCACAGCTGAAAACTGTTGTGCTGATTAAAGAAGCAATAAAACTCGCCTTCTTGAGACTAGTTGAGTATCTGGAGCATCAGCAATTGTGGGTTCGATTACAGGCTCAAAATGGCCTAGAAACAAAGAACTTCCTTCTGAAACTCGTCAGTCTATTCTTGTTCTGAGAAATGAAGGCTATTCCATGCGAGAAATTGCCAAGAAACTGAAGATCTCGTACAACGCTGTGTACTACTCCCTTCACAGAACAGCGCAAAATGGCTCTAACCAGAATAGAAAGAGGAGTGGGAGGCCCGTGCACCACTGAGCAAGAGGACAAATACATTAGTGTCTAGTTTGAGAAACAGACGCCTCACAGGTCCTCAACTGGCAGCTTCATTAAATAGTACCCGCAAAACACCAGTCTCAACGTCAACAGTGAAGAGGCGACTCCGGGATGCTGACCTTCTAGGCAGAGTTGAAAAGAAAAAGCCATATCTCAGACTGGCCAATCAAAATAAAAGATGGGCAAAAGAACACAGACACTGAACAGAGGAAGATTGGAAAAAAGTGTTATGGACAGACAAATCAAAGTTTGAGGAGTTCGGATCACAAAGAAGAACATTTGTGAGACGCAGACCAAATTAAAAGATGCTGGAGGAGTGCTTGATGCCATCTGTCAAGCATGGTGGAGGCAATGTGATGGTCTGGGGGTGCTTTGGTGGTGGTAAAGTGGGAGATTTGTACTAGGTAAAAGGTATCTTGAAGAAGGAAGGCTATCACTCCATTTTGCAACGCCATGCCATACCCTGTGGACGATGCTTGATTGGAGCCAATTTCCTCCTACAACAGGACAATGACCCAAAGCACAGCTCCAAACTATGCAAGAACTATTTAGGGAAGAAGCAGTCAGCTGGTATTCTGTCTATAATGGAGTGGCCAGCACAGTCACCGGATCTCAACTCTATTGAGCTGTTGTGGGAGCACCTTGACCGTATGGTACGTAAGAAGTGCCCATCAAGATTGTGGGAGGTGCTTCAGGAAGCATGGGGTGAAATCTCTTTAGATTACATCAACAAATTGACAACTAGAATGCCAAAGGTCTGCAAGGCTGTAATTGCTGCAAATGGAGGATTCTTTGACGAAAGCAAAGTTTGAAGGACACAATTATCTCAATTATTATCAAATCATTATTTCTAACCTTGTCAATGACTACATTTCCTATTCATTTTGCTATATTTCCTATTCAAACTAATTTCATGTATGTTTTCATGGAAAACAAGGACATTTCTAAGTGACCCCAAACTTTTGAACGGTAGTATATATATATATATATATATATATATATATATATATATATATATATACACACACATACATACACACACGGCATAATCCTATGAATGGTTTCAGAAGCATTTAGACTTAAAGGGTTTATAAGTCGCTCTGGATAAGAGCGTCTGCTAAATGACTAAAATGTAAATGTAAATGTCAGTGACTGTTTAAAGTGGGACCTAAAATGTCTAGTAGATTCACTTTTATTCAGAAGCCCACAGGCCAGAGGACAGTGCAGTACTACACCACCAGAGGGAGTGTAAACATGTCTTAAAGGCGCTGCATGATCAATCCGATGTCTGCATTGGCCGTGCAGCATTTAAGGTTATATGGCCTCTGCAGAAGTCAGGGCATTCATACTTCTTGCACTTCACAGAGCAGCACAAAGCTGTTGAAGGAAGTTGTCAAGGAAGTGAGTTTGTGTTTATACAGGACCTCCCACCCTCACCTACCGTCAACCAATCATGTCAATGCGGAGCTATACGGAGCCCTCCGCATTGTTACAACATTTGAGAGGCGCGCATAGATGCGGTATGGAGCTCAAGTTGGCCTCTGAGTTCCTCCGTCGGCTCCGCAATTGCGTCACACCATCCATACGGCACCTCCGACCACATTTTCGGATCAAGCATAAATTGGCTCTTACAGAGGGGAGAGCTGGAGTAAAACTGTGGGACAAATACGCGGTCCCAATTTGCTCCCTACCTTTATCCCTTCCCCTTGGCCCTAACCCTTCGATGTTTGCAGATTTGTAAGATGGAATACTTTCCCAACCCTTCAGATCTGGAAACATTGAAGGGTTAGAGCCTATGGGGAGAGCAATAGTCAGCGGATTTGGACCAGCTGTCCCTTTTGCCACCAATGTGGTGAAGTACATGCTGTTCAACCTGCAGATTCTAGAACAAGCTCTGTGTGAGTATGTGTGTGTACCCTGCTGTTCCTCTGCTTGCCCCTGGGGCTGGTGAAAGCGTTTAACATGCTTAAGAACACTGGAGTTCACTGATGCATGAGTGAGATTTGAAGACGGGGGAGAATCCGAACTTTCTCTTAAATTACATTTTCACTCAGTGACAGAGTGAGAGACAGTCAGATGTAGGCGACAGAGATTTTAAAATAGTAAAAACGGTTCCTGTACCTGTTGACTCACCTTAGTCCATGGGTGTGCCTTGATCTGAGGGAACTTAAACTCAGTGTAGTTGGGATTCATCTCTCTGATCTGCTCCCGAGTGGGAGTGCCGAGAACCTGGGGAGACACGGAGACAGAGAAACCGTTTGCCCATCGATACGTACAACTATGTACATTTGAAGTATTTGGTGTGTACTTAGTACTTGCATGGCAAAACAGAAGTTTATCACTCATTACATTACCAACAGGGTTGTTCTCAATTCAGAATTTGGGAATTGACTCCCATTCAACTCGAGTTGAAATTCTAATTGGATTGGCCACACCCCACAGGATGTAGAGTTTGAGTGACATGAAATATAATTTCATTCAGTACAATTCAAAGAAATTCCACTCAGTCATAGAACATGGGAGTTTCATTGAATTTGACAGGTCACACTTCCAGACACCAAAGAATACATCACTTTTCTCTGGAAACAATGTTCATACTCTTTTAACCTTAGTGCTTAGAATAGCCAATTATATTTCCACCAACCATTTAATTTGTTTGGCTTCTTTTCGAAGGCTTTAGGGTCAACTTGAGGGATAAACAAATGTAAGTGATTAATGAAATATAATAACTTAGAATACTCGCATACAGGTTTTGTTTAGCTTGAAAATCAATTGTTTCATCAATATTTTATATGCATGTATATAACGAATGTTTTATGTTTTATGTACAATATGTACATTGAACAAAAATATAAACGCAACATGATAAAATGTCAACGATTTTACTGAGTTACAGTTCATATAAGGAAATAAGTCAATTTAATTAAATAACTTAGGCCCTAATCTATGGATTTCACATGACTGGGAATACAGATATACATCTGTTGGTTACAGATACCTTAAAAGAAAAGCTAGGGATGTGGATCAGAAAACCAGTCAGTATCTGGTGTGACCACCATTTGACTTATGCACACATCTCTTTCGCATAGTTGGCTTTTGATTGTGGCCTGTGGAATGTTGTCCCACTCCTCTACAATGGCTGTGTGAAGCTGCTGTAAATTGGCGGGAACTGGAATAAGATGTCGTACACGTCGATCCAGTGCATCCCAAACATGCTCAATGGGTGACATGTCTGAGAGTATGAAGGCCATGGAAGAACTAGGACATTTTCAGCTTCCAGGAATTGTGTACAGATCCTTGCGACATGGGGCCGTGCATTATCATGCTTTAACATGGAGGTGATGGCGGCGGATGAATGGCACGACAATGGGCCTCAGGATCTCGTCACGGTATCTCTGTGCATTCTTTTGGTTGACTGTCTGTTTTACAGACTGTCTGTCTAAAACAGACTGTCTGTCTGGCTTACCATCTGTCCGTCTTACGTCTGTCTGTTGACATTTGAAGGCAGGTGTTTTTACCTTGATGATCTCCACCAGCTGATCCACCCCACTGTCGCCGGGAAAAATGGGTTGCCCTAGCAACAGTTCTGCTAGAACGCAGCCAGCGGACCATACATCTGCAGAGGATGGAGAAATACTGTGAGGACTCACACACAGACACACTAGTAGTGGGAGTGTACCCTGGAGGTGTAGTTGGTGTAATATGTAGGTAGTCAGTGTAAGGTGTTAGTAATGGGAGGTGTAGTCAGTGTATGGTGTTAGTAGTGGAAGGTGTAGTCAGCGCAAGGTGTTAGTAATGGGAGGTGTAGTCAGTGGAAGGTGTTAGTAGTGGAAGGTGTAGTCAGTGTAAGGTGTAGTAAGTGTAAGGTGTTAGTAATGGGAGGTGTAGTCAGTGTAGCGTGTTAGTAATGGGAGGTGTAGTCAGTGTAGCGTGTTAGTAATGGGAGGTGTAGTCAGTGTAGGGTGTTAGTAGTGGAAGTGTACCTATGCTGGAGGTGTAGTCAGTAGTGGAAGCGTACCTATGCTGGAGGTGTAGTCAGTGTAGGGTGTTAGTAGTGGAAGCGTACCTATGCTGGAGGTGTAGTCAGTGGCCCCAAAGATGAGCTCGGGGGCTCTGTAGTACCGTGAGCAGATGTAGGACACATTGGGCTCACCACGGACCAGCTGCTTCGCACTGCCAAAGACAACCAATGATGAGTGAAGGAAGGAAGGAAAGGAATGAAAGATAGCGGGTAAGGATGGTCAAAAGGAGGATTTAAGACTTCAAGGATTTGAGTTGAAACTGCGCTTTCTTTTATGTATACCAGTTAGTAGTTTCCTCAATTCCTCTCAAATAAAAAAAGGACGTAGGAAGCAAGGATTTGACAGCTAGTAATGTTTTCAGACACAGCCCCAACCTAACCCAGCTCATAGAAATATAATTACTAGAACTGAGGGGCTTTGTCCATTCTAGTAATTATATTTCTATGAGCTGGGCTAGGTTGGGTCTGTGTCTGAAAACATTACTAGCTGTCAAATCCTTGCTTCCTCCATCAATACGGCTCCATTGTATTTCAATCTTCCAGCCCACCTGCCAAAGTCACAGAGCTTGAGCACGGCTGTCTCCGGGTCCAGCAGCAGGTTCTGGGGCTTGATGTCCCGATGGCAGATCCCAAAGGAATGGATGTAAGCCAAGCTCCGGAAGAGCTGGTACATGTACAACTGCAGAGAGAGACGTGGAGACACACACACAAATTAGTACATGCTCTAAGCTAGCTAAACATAATGACATGAGTCGTAGGCCTATAGAGCAGCAGCAATTCCTCCTGCCTCGTAATCAATGGGCTAAAAATAACAGCGTGCCAGTGTCCAAATCCCCAGAAAGCCCCAGCCAGCAGGTAGCGGTCCCTGGCTCTGACTCCAGTCCAGTCCTTTGTTTATGCCACTACTTCCACTTCCTTAAGTGGCAAGTTGGAAAGGCAGAGACGACGGGGTGCTATAATAAGGCCGCTGACGCCATCTCAACTGGCCGCTACACGATGACGCAGGACAGCATGGTGAGGAGGACATGCCCAGAGGAGTCTGTCTGCCCAGACACACATAACCACATGCACTTTTGGGACAATTCTGTACCGAGCAAACGAAATCAAGAGCAGCTCAAGTATTTGACATTCGTATTTGACCCAGGTCTACCACATAGTGCATCTAGAGCAGTGTTTCTTAACTCCAGTCCCCCAGTACCCCAAATAATACACATTTTTATTGAAGCCCTGGACAAGAACATCAGATTCAACTAGCCAACTAATCATCAAACCCTCGATGAGTTGAAACTGGTGTTTTTGTCCGGGGCGACAACAAAAATGTGTGCTGTTGGGTGCTCGACCTGAGTTGAGAAACACTGATCTAAAATGAACATACAGAGAGAGTAGTACCTTGAAGGGATAGACTCGAGGTGGTCTTACCTTCACATAAACCATGGGGAGGGTCTGCTTGGCTCGGCTGTAGTGTCTGGCCACTCTGTACACCGTCTCAGGAACGTAGTCCAGAACCAGGTTGAGATACACCTCGTCCTTCTGTAACACACACAGACAGAGAGGACATTTAGAGTATGGGTCAGACTTTGGGAAAGTGGGCTGAGGAGGTTAGAAGCATATATGAATTCCTTTGGAGTGATCACAATGTAACATGGTTCATGTTCATTAGGCACCAAACGAAAGAAAACGGACTGAAACATTGGAGGGGCTAACGGGTCTTGTCCAATAAGAAAGGCTCATTTTTCGTTTTCTGTTGCAAAATACACGTTTCATTGTGTGCCTAATGAACACTACCCAGGCCTCGCTGGGTGACTAAACAGGCCAGACCGAGAGAAAGAAAAACGGTTACTGTTTGATCTGGCAGAGACACTAAGCTAGACTTAACATCAAGGGAGTCAGATGTTGTTTTCTTTGGCAGGGCAACAGACGAACAGATGACTGTTCTAGTGAGGGCAATGGGATATCACACTTTCTCTATGAATCCATCCCTGCAGATGTCTTCAATGAACCGCTAAAAGTTCAAGAACGATCACATATACACGCAGTGTAGAAAATATTAAGAACAGTGAGTTGCCCCCTTGTCGCCCCTCAGAACAGCCTCAATTCGTCGGGGCATGGACTCTACAAGGTGTCGAAAGCGTTCAACAGGGATGCTGGCCCATGCTGACTCCAATGCTTCCCACAGTGTCAAGTTGTCTGGATGTCCTTTAGGTGGTGGACCATTCTTCATACACATGGGAAACTGTTGAGTGTGAAAAACCCAGCAGTGTTGCAGTTCTTGCCACAAACCGGTGCGCCTGGCACCTACTACCATATCCCATTCAAAGGCACATCAATATTTTGTCTTGCCCATTCACCCTCTGAATGGCACACACACAATCCATGTCTCAATCTTTAACCGGTCTCCTCCCCTTCATCTACACTGATTGAAGTGGATTTAACAAGTGACATCAAGTGTATATACAGTACCAGTCAAAAGTTTGGACACACCTACTCATTCAAGGGTTTTTCTTTATTTTTACTATTGTCTACATTGTAGAATAATAGTGAAGACATCAAAATTATGAAATAACATATGGAATCATGTAGTAACCCAAAAAGTGTTAAACAAATCAACATATTTTTTATATTTGAGATTCTTCAAATAGCCACCCTTTGCCTTGATAACAGCTTTGCACACTCTTGACATTCTCTCAACCAGCTTCACCTGGAATGGTTTTCCAACAGTCTTGAAGGAGTTCACACATATTCGAGGGGCACTTGTTGGCTGCTTTTCCTTCACTCTGCGGTCCGACTCATCCCAATCCATCTCAATTGGGTTGAGGTCGGGGGATTGTGGAGACCAGGTCATCTGATGCAGCACCAAACTACTTTCCTTCTTGGTAAAATAGCCCTTACACAGCCTGGAGGTGTGTTGGGTCATTGTCCTGTTGAAAAAATTCTAATGAAATCACAGACAGTGTCACCAGCAAAGCACCCCCACACCAGAACACCTCCTTCTCCATGCTTTACGGTGTGAAATACATATGCAGAGATAATCCGTTCACATACACAGTGTCTCACAAAGACACGGCGGTTGGAACCAAAAATCTCCAATTTGGACTCCAGACCAAAGGACAAATGTCCACCGGTCTAATGTCCATTGCTCGTGTTTCTTGGCCCAAGCTGGTCTCTTCTTCTTATTGGTGTCCTTTAGTACTGGTTTCTTTGCAGCAATTCGACCATGAAGGCCTGATTCACACAGTCTCCTCTGAACAGTTGATGTTAAGATGTGTCTGTTACTTGAACTCTGTGAACCATTTATTTGGGCTGCAATTTCTGAGGCTGGTAACTCTAATGAACTTATCCTCTGCAGCAGAGGTAACTCTGGGTCTTCCATTCCTGTGGCAGTCCTCATGAGAGCCAGTTTTATCATAGCGCTTGATGGTTTTTGCGACTGCACTTGAAGAAACTTTCAAAGTTCTTGACATTTTCCGTATTAACTGACCTTCATGTCTTAAAGTAATGATGGACTGTCGTTTCTCTTTGCTTATTTGAGCTGTTCTTGCCATAATATGGACTTGGTCTTTTACCAAATAGGGCTATTTTCTGTATACCTTGTCACAACACAACTGATTGGCTCAAATGCATTAAGAAGGAAAGAAATTGCACAAATTAACTTTTAAGAAGGCACACCTGTTAATTGAAATGCATTTCAGGTGACTACCTCATGAAGCTGGTTGAGAGAATGCCAAGAGTGTGCAAAGCTGTCATCAAGGCAAAGGGTGGCTATTTGAAGAATCTCAAATCTCAAATATATTTTGATTTGTTTAACACTTTTTTGGTTACTACATGATTCCATATGTGTTATTTAATAGTTTTGATGTTTTCACTATTATTCTATAATTTAGAAAATAGTAAAAAATAAACAAGAACCCTCAAATGAGTAGGAGTGTCCAAACTTTTGACTGGTACTGTATGTTTAAACTGTATATCATCTGTTCCTACAAACAGGAAATAAAAAAGGCTAAGTCAGGCTTAGAGGTGTTTGCTCCCTGTGCTCAGCCTTATTAAGTCTTCTCAAGACACACACAGTCACACGCACGCACGCACACACACACAGAGACACACACACACACACACACACACACACACACTTTCCGATAGACCCATGCACTAAAATAAGCCCAACACAAAGGATTGCTCACTCTCCTGCCTGCCTCACTACGGCAACAGCAGCTCCTAAATTACCCCTCTGATTGGCTCATCGGCTCACACAGAAGGCAGGTGATTGGATCCACGCCTTGCTCCCTCCTGACCATGTAAATAGCTGATTGGTTTGACAGCAACAGGTAGTGACTGCTCAGTGCTCTGCCGCAAGCGACAGTGTGTGTGGTCTCCTCCTGTCTATTTTCTGCATTTGCCAGTATTCGCTAAATGAACTCAGAAAAACATAGGTCATCTGTTAATCATGTGGTAGGCAATGTTATTAGACTGGAAAAATGTGGCACAAATGTTATAAAAATCATTTCCTTTTTAGATGGGGTATGTAGTTTGTGTGCCAATTTGTGCCATGGCTGCATGAGTCTAAATGAGATTCTGTTTTACAGAGTCTCACTACAAGCCTTGTATATACTTATAATGACACAATGCTGTGCTTCCCCAATCAAGTTAGGAAAGGCAAATCTGTTTCAACCAGACTACGAAGAACCCTGATTAACCATTAGATGGTGGGAATTAAACAGTAAACAAGTAGCAATTTTGTGTATTTTCCGGAATGGTACAGTTAAGCAATAACGCCCGAGGGGGTGTGGTATATGTCTAAGGGCTGTTCTTATGCACGACGCAAAGCGGAGTGCCTGGATACAGCCCTTAGCCGTGGTATATTGGCACTATACCACAAACCCCGGAGGTGCCTTATTGCTATTATAAACTGGTTACCAACGTAATTACAGCAGTAAAAGTACATGACATATCACGGCTTTCAGCCAATCAGCAATCAGGGCTCGAACCACCCAGTATATAATAGATATTAGATACTATAGGAGAAAAATACCTGAGGGGTGGGATTAAAGAGCTTATGTTCAATAATGTATTATTGTTATGTGATTGCTGAATATAAAAGTACCATGTACACTACCAGTCAAAGGTTTGGACACACCTATTCATTCAAGGTTTTTTCTTTATTTTCACTATTTTCTACATTGTAGAATAACAGTGAAGACATCAAAACTATGAAATAACATATGGAATCATGTAGTAACCAAAAAAGTGTTAAACAAATCAAAATATATTTTATATTTGAGATTCTTCAAATAGCCACCCTTTGCCTTGATGACAGCTTTGCACACTCATGGCATTCTCCAAACCAGCTTCACCTGGAATGCTTTTCCAACAGTCTTGAAGGAGTTCCCATATATGCTGAGCACTTGATGGCTGCTTTTCCTTCACTCTGAGGTCCGACACATCCCAAACCATCTCAATTTGGTTGAGATTGTGGAGGCAAGGTCATCTGATGCAGCACTCTACCATTCTCCTTCTTGGTAAAATAGCCCTTACACAGCTTGGAGGTGTGTTGGGTCATTGCCCTGTTGAAAAACAAATGATAGTCCCACTAAGCCCAAACCAGATGGGATGGCGTATCGCTGCAGAATGCTGTGGTAGCCATGCTGGTTAAGTGTGCCTTGAATTCTAAATAAATCACAGACAGTGTCACCAGCAAAGCACCCCCACCACCATAACATCTCCTACTCCATGCTTTACGGTGGGAAATACACATGCAGAGATCATCCATTCACCCACACCGGGTCTCACAAAGACACAGCGGTTGGAACCAAAAATCTCAAATTTGGACTCCAGACCAAAGGACAAAATTCCACCGGTCTAATGTCCATTGCTTGTGTTTCTTGGCCCAAGCAGGTCTCTTCTTCTTATTGGTGTTCTTTAGTTGTGGTTTATTTGCAGCAATTCGACCATGAAGGCCTGATTCACACAGTCTCCTCTGAACAGTTGATGTTGAGATGTGTGTTACTTGAACTCTGTGAAGCATTTATTTGGGCTGCAATTTCTGAGGCTGGTAACTCTACTGAACTTATCCTCTGCAGCATAGGTAACTCTGGGTCTTCCATTCCTGTGGCGGTCCTAATGAGAGCTTGATGATTTTTGCGACTGCACTTGAAGGAACGTTCAAAGTACTTGATATTTTCCGTATTGACTGACCTTCATGTCTTAAAGTAATGATGGACTATCGTTTCTCTTTGCTTATTTGAGCTATTCTTGCCATAATATGGACTTGGTCTTTTACCAAATAGGGCTCAAACGCATTAAGGAGGAAAGAATTTCCACAAGTTAACTTTTAACAAGGCACACCTGTTAATTGAAATGCATTCCAGGTGACTACCTCATGAAGCTGGTTGAGAGAATGCCAAGATTGTGCAAAGCTGTCATCAAGGCAAAGGGTGGCTATTTGAAGAATCTCAAATATAAAATATATTTTGATTTGTTTAACACTTTTTTGGTTACTACATGATTCCATATGTGTTATTTAATAGTTTTGATGTCTTCACTATTATTCTACAATGTAGAAAATAGTAAAAATAAACAAAAACCCTTGAATGAGTAGGTGTTCTAAAACTTTTGACCGGTAGTGAATGTCTGCTGCAGAGAGACAAGAGAGAGCATGAGAAAACGGGCTTTAATCAGTCATGGAAATAAAAGTGCTGAAAACAAATTGGCTCACTATTTAAAAATAAGATGGAGAACAAGCTATGAAGGAAAAATAGTGGAGTTTTGGTGCAGGTACAGCAGACTAGCGCAAAAATAATATTGCCATATTGTCTAAAATAATATCTGGAGTCAAAAATAATACCCCGATAGCTGTATTAACTTTTTCTCCCATCACAAGAGGAGGCGAGGAAGCCACTTGAGAAGCACCCGTGGTCAGCCAGAGAGACGTAATCCCATCACTGGGCAGAATAGGACAGCAGCCTGTGGTCTGGTCACATAGCAGGCTCCGGTTTCCTCTGGCCCACATCCAGAGGCCAGACACCCAGCGTCAGCATACCCACCACATTGTGCCAGGCTGCAGGATCACATCACATTAAAACACATACGCTACAGGTCATAATGGCAGACTGGCTGTGTCTCTCAGTCTACGGAAATAGACCTACACTGCACACCACCATTGGCCAGGTCAGTCTGTCTAGCCACAATGACACAAATACCATATACATTAGGATTTACTTCCCCAATCCTAATGTCCCTTTGTTAATGTATATCCGAACTAGGGCTGTCCACGACAAAAAAAAATATCTTGGTCGTCTGTTCTTTCGACCAATCGATTGGTCAACATTTTTAAACATGTATTTTTTCATATATTGACACATCCTATGTGTTTTAATCAAATCAACTATATTCACTGAGCTTGTCTGATGCTTTAAGCACACTGTTTGACTAAATAATTAAGACACACAAATGACTTGAGGGAGTCCGACCAGCAATTGATTTGATTGTGCCGGGCCGGGCTCAGACTTGCTGCGGTGTAAAAAAAGAAATGACCAAGTGACTGTGTGACTAGCACCCGTTGTCGCTCTCTCCTCCCTGCTGCAGTCACCACCACAGAACATCAAAGTGTTTATCGCGCTGTCCATGTTGCTGAAGCTGCAACATAATTACAGCCATTTCTGACTGAAAAGTTCTGTTACCGAAATCCCTCATTTGTTTAGGAAAAACATTCCCTACTCCCTCAACCCTTGCTCTCTTTACGTGACATGTATGCATCGCATGCACATGACCAAAGACCTATTTGCACGGGACTAGTATTACTAGAGAACGTTGGTTATGTAATTATTACTCCAGAATGTCCGTTATTCCAGCGGACGGGATCAGTTTTTTTCCAAACTGCCCCCTGTAATTATATATTTTTTTCTAAATTCACAGTTACGACGGAAGCCTGGAGGTTTTTATTTGAGGCGTAAAGATACAGTATTTCAACATGTCCAGGTGATTGGGCCACAATGATAACTTGAGCTTGGTTCCCAAGTTTCTAAACCATACCAAACCATCTTTGGTATAGTGTCGCCATAATATTTGAATTGAGGAAGTGTGATCATAATCATTAGGATATTTTAGCGATGCGCAGTATGTCCTAAATGGCCCCGAGCCTTCAGATGTGAGCTAAACAGTGCAATTGCACTTGAGATGCGTTTTAAGGCTATGGATGAGAAAGTTAACTTTTCATTTCCAAACGTTTAGGTCAGTTGTATGCTGCTTTGCGATCTATTAACAGCAAAGGCTGCATTAAACAGGCTCAATATTTTATACTGATGCATTTGGCAATATTCAATTCATATGCACAAAACATAAACAACTGTGAAAGTTGATAGGCTACATGTAGGCCATTCATATACAGCTTATGCGCAGCACTTTATCTAATCAGTTATTGTTTTCTTGCGCAAACCGCAAGCAAAACCTGCCAAACTCAGATATTTCTCTCAAAACACTGGGATGTCGATTCGCTCGGGACTAGTATTATCAGAGGACCTTGGAGTTCGCCAAAAAAACAGTAGGTTATTCTGGCTGGAATTGTTACTCTCCTGCCACGTAACAATTACTGCCATGGTAGATTTGGACGGGACAAAGATTACAGATGTGGTGTTTTGTGCTCGTACACATAATTACATTACCCAACCTCCCCCAGTAAAACTAATCCCATCCGAATAGGGCACAATAGGGCATGACCTATAGCATATCATAATAACATTAATAAATTGGTTATAACAAACTCTGAACACCGTAACACGTGACAGCAAAATGGATGCAGAGGACGTGATAAATAAACTCGCAACGGGGGAATGTTTACTGGTGGCTCAGGAGGTAAAGGGAAAGTAAGTGTTATGGTTATTTGACTAGTTGTGGAAAATACTGGAGATCAAGAAAAAAAAAGATAAGGAGCAAGCGCTGTTTTTTCTGACCGTTTGGAACACTAAATAAATTATAAGCGTACCAGAGAGTCTGTTGTAAAGTTTTTTTGGTAAGCCTTTATTACAGCAAAGACTAAAAACAGTTGCATTCATTCGTGAATGTAATTTCTGAAATGGAACGGTTTATTTATTGTTTAAGCTAATTATTCAAGGCTAGCTTTATTTTAAAACTAAAATGCTTGATTGCATTTAAAATCATGAATGACTCGTATGCTGTGTGATGACATGAACGAATGAATGATTGATACAGTAGCCTATATAAGTATTGAAATATAGGCCTAAGTAAGTTACTGTATTAAGACTAAACAGGATGCGCTCTTAGGCCTACAGCTCAGTGGTGGTTACACAAGGCTGCTATACTAAGCCTACTAATGAGAATGACATTACTTATTATAATAATAATAATAATAATAATAATAATAATAATAATAATAATAATAATAATAATAACAATAAGAAGGAGATCAAGGAAAAGGAGCATTATTATAAATATACTTTTCTGGACAATTTGGAACAGTGTAAACACTAAATAAATTAGAAATAATACCAGAGGCTGTTCTAACGGGAAAAAAGTGTAAAGCCTTTATTACAGCAAAACAAAGATTAAAAACAGCCGAATTTGTGAAATTGTTTACCTGACATGTTGTTGCGTGAGTACGGAATCAGTAGGCTATTAAACAAACACTCAAACTGGCAACAAAAGCAGGATCTGTCTTATTTCTATAGATATATTGATGAAGCCAGGCACATTTAACAGTTAGGCTATTAATTATAGACCTAATTAAGTTGGGGTTTCCTCTCTCCTCTTAGACAATAAGGCAACGGCTTAGTGGATCAGTCCACTCAGCGCCAATCAGACAGATGATATTATTATTATTTTTTTGCTACTGCTCGACTAAAGAAATCTCGGTCGACCAACAGCCTATTGAACAAACAATCGGCCAGTCGACTAAATGGGGTCAGCCCTAATCCCAACTATATAAAAGAGTATAAACCTAAACAGCTTAACTTAATATGGAAATCTTCACAATGGAAAGAATAAGTGGTATAAACAGTGTCAAACAAAAACTTGGCGAATAGTGAGTCTCCATCATCTGCAACAACACACAGAGACAGACAGACGTATGAGCAGCGACCACCCACCTTGTCTCCACTGGAATAGAAGAAGTAGCGTAAACGCACTATGTTGCAGTGGTCCAGTTTCCTCATGATCTGCAGCTCCCGGTTCTGAGACGTGAGGGAGAGGGGGGGAAGAGAAAAGGAAAGAGAGAGAGAGAGAGACAGAGAGCGAAATTGAGAAAATCTGACAACCAGTGAGCATTAGAGAAGTCAAACAGGCTAGGGAAGCTAGCTTCCCGCTGTGAGCTAGCTGCACTCTTACAGACAGTATTTCTCCCAGAACAAACTTTCCTCTGATTCTGGACCAGTCAGACACACTCTCTTAAATTAGTCTTAAAAGGCTTTTGAGGCTCATCTGAGAGGGGCTGACTGATCCAGGATTAGAGAAAAGACTGTTCAGAGGGAGAGAGCGAGACCGTAACATGGAGCATCCAGACTTCTCCCCCAAAGCCCTCAATCAGTGTTTCCCAAAACGCTCCTTGAGTACCCCCCAGCCTAGCAGCTCCACTTATCAGATCTAATCCAGTACTAGCACACCTGGTTCAACTTGTCAACTGGTGGGTTAAATCAGGTGTGCTAGTATTAGAATAGATCAAACAAGGGGAATGGCAAAGGGTACTCGAGGAGAGGTTTGGGAAACAGCTAAAACACAACCTTGGGTGTCTATCACACAGCTAATGAAACGTTCAAGATAAGAATCTGAGAATATGCAGACTGAGTTTGGCACCCTATCACTGTTTTGAATTAGAAGCCCACACATGGTTCATTTAGGGCAGCTACAACAATCATAGAACATTGTAACACAGTGACAGCCATAACTGAATGGGGGTCAAATCATGTCAGTGATATCTGAACAGGAAGCAAATGACCCACAGAGACACATTATAGACATCATTATAAGCTATTTCAAACACTGGCACTATGCAGCACTTGTTTAACACAGTTATGTCAGTCATACTGTAGGCTACATGCAGTCCATTCAAGATGACTGAGGAAATCCATGGGTTGAGTCTCCTTTAGGGTGTGACAATAGAAGAGATGAAGAACTATTCATCAACTCAACGCTTGAGCTGAAGCTGGACTAGGGAGGGACGAGACTCCGCCCGTTTCAGCTCCAACAGGGAGGGGTGTGTTTCACGAGACATGACATCACTGGGGACTAGGGGTGTCATGCTCAGGCCGACTTCCAGGATGATTACCCAAATGCCTATCAGTGTGGTACGGCAGGCAGTGCTATGCGATCACCATGAGAGCAGTCTCACAGTGGTAAGTGACCTGACTAACCTCCTAAAGTCCACTCGTTCGAAAGACAGTAGAAAGACTGCTCCATTTAAATGTGAGCTCATATGAGCTACGGATAAAAGAAGGAACAAAGACACATTGTAGAAAACACTGAGAAGGCTCTTCATTTTTTGGGGAAGAAAATCTAAACACTGTTCCATCGAGGGATCTAGTTTCAGTGACGTCATACTGACCGCGACTCAATGACCCCAAGACAAAGAACTGTTGTTACTCAAAAACACATGGTGCAACAAGAACTGTCATAAAAATACATAACAACTGATGTAGTCTTCTCTGCAGTGAAGTGGTCCTCACCTTGAACCTCTTGTCCTGCAGAACCTTCTTGATGGCTATTAGCTCCCCAGAGTCACACAGCTTGGCCTGGTAGACCACGCCGAACGAGCCGTTACCGATGACCTTAGTGTCTGTATAGCTGACTTCCTGCGGCCGGTCGGGGCCCTGGCCTGGAGTCGCTACCACCGTGGTCACCTTACTGCCATCTTTGTCTCCTGAGAGAGAGGGAGAGAAAGCAAGAGAATAATCAATGTCATACAAGAGGTGCAGTATAGGACAACTCATTCACCCACACAGTCTTTACACCAAGACGCTCCTGTAACATTTCTCATCCTCTCTCATCACTGCAGCTCTACACGTAGGCTCAGACTAAAGCCTGTAAGCCAGAAATAGGAAGCTGTACTAACCCACTTTTCAGCTATGAGTAATTTCCAAGAAGCAGGGCTACCCATGTTAACTAGCTCTGGCAGACACAAATGACGACAGCCTGAAAGTACAGTAGAAGGATAAAAGGCGTAAAGGTTGTGGTGAAAATGAGGATGTAGTTTTAGTCTCAGATACCGTGTGGGAGGGTGCACTGGAAACGGCTAAGCACTTTTCTAGTACTGTTCCTATTTTGAAGCAGCGCTGCAGGCAGCAAACGTTTCCACACATAACACCTCCAATTCAACACCTGCACTTCGCAACTTCTGACAACATGAAAATGAAAGTCTACTGGAGGTGTAGCTTAAAAGACAAAGACGAACACTAACAGCCGGTCCCAAATCGCTCTTTACCCATCCCGCTTGGCCCTAACCACACGTTGTTTGCAGATCTGAAGGGCCCTTCTAACCTACCGTTTATGGCCGGCACCTGGTCGTGGACCTCAACACAAACCCAAAGAGCACCAAACAATCCTAGATTGCTGTAAGCTTTATCAATAGCAGTGACTTAACCTGTCAATCACAAAAGTACAAACTACTCTTCTACCAACTAAAATGTGGTTTAACGCTCCAAGAAGTGCGTCATCATGACAACGTCTACCACAATGCTGTTTCTGGAAATTGACAAGCCAAAACGACATTACATAGCCTAAAACTGCTAGCAAACTCCACCAGCGTGCCCCATCAGTAGTCATGCAACATTCCAATTGGCATGAAGAGCATGAAAGACACCAGTGGCGAAGTACTCCGTAAAGTGAATGATATGCTGAAGGAGTTTGGTCTTCAAACATAATGAATGAAAAACCAGATCTCACAAGAACAGCTGGAGCTCTGTCCATGAGTGACTTCACAGTCCCCCTGCATAGGAATTAGCAACATTAGAAATGGAGAAGATCCATTTTTAACAATGAGCCTTTCTACGCCAAGGAAGACACGCGGAGAAGTTTAAAATCCATTACTTGTTTGGAAAATATTAGGCCTGTGTATCCATTAGACACCAAACGGAATAAATAGAAAACACTCTGGAACAAGGAGGGACTACCTGGAAATGTCCAATAAGAAAAGCCTCATTGCATTCCTTGGCAAAATGTTTTAAAGCATTCCAGATGCAAGTCTTAATAACCACTCTCACCAATTTACTAGAGATAATTTATCTTCTCAGATCTTGTAAGGAACGTAGGCAAGTGGGCTTGGTGGTTTGTTAAATACAGGGGGATTCTTTTTTCCATTCAATTTAAAAATGGCCACTCCATACTTTAAAGATTTAGCTCTAGGCCTATATTCTAGGGATTATACCTTGTAGGAGCGTTGGTGCAGCACTGACCTCTTAGCAACCTGCAATCTGTTTTACAACCAGCACTTACATAACTCTGCGGTGTGCACACACACACACAGTGTCCTAATGCCCCTCTAACAGTGACAGGGTCACCTGACCTCCGATACTACTGCCTTGGCTACTGCAGAGGCCTGACAAGGGAAGAGACAGTGCAGCAGCAGAATTTCACAACAGGTCCAACACAGCTATGTCGAGGGATCCAGCACTGAACTCTGCACTCTCTCCAGCGTTGCTACCGTCTGGGTCAGAAGTCAAGGGATAGAGGAAATACTAGAGTCTTAACAAGCTGTTAAATACACATTATCAATGTGTCAATCCTGTCTGAACAGTATGAAGCCACTGAGCTCGTAATGCGGTAGAATATATGGGAATTTGGTCTTGGGGTCGGACCACTTAAGGTCACACACACTTCCTCCCTTTCTCTGCTGAGTAGCAGGAAGTGGAGCAAAATGTCAGCGCTGCCAAAGCCTAACGGAGCAGGGTGGGACGGAGCAGAGTGCTGCCAAATTAGGCATCTCCTCCTCCTCTGAACACACACACACACAAAGAGAGCAAACACCCAACCGGAAGCCTGACACCATGTTACTACTGCAGGGGATGGAATTGTAATGAGGACGATGCCGATTATGATGGTGATCGCTGAAGTTAGAGATCATGACAATCAGAGATTACAGATCTGATTAACTTTTTCATTATCCTAATGCGTTTGACAGTGTCTAAAGTCAATGACTATTGTTTACCCTCAAAATGTCAAAAGAGAAACCCGACACCAGGGAGTAGGCCGCAACACCTCTCCCTGTGGTAAATCCTCCAAAACTACCCATGCCTTGGTCTGAAAGGAGACAGGGCAAAGCACATTAGAGCAAAAGGCCCTTAATGACCGCTGCATCACGCCCTGGGCAGCTGTGCAATAATCCTCTAGTCACACACTGGAGCGTCTATCCATTGGCTGCTCTCTCTCTCAGCTTAGCACTGCATGAAGAGATTGGGTCTGACAGACTGGCCAATTGGATTCCTACCATAGAAATGCAATTACTAGAACAGACATTCCTATTCAAGTCCTGTTCTGCGATGGGTGGGCCTGGCCGATGGTCATATTGAGTGTACACGTAAGTGTTCCAGTCAAATTGCCCTGGTCTGAAGGGTCTCTGTCCCTTCGAGTAATTCTATTTCTATGGACCTGCCCCTGAGTCTATCCATCCACTTTAGCCAGTCAGTCGTCACCACCACCTGACTACTGTGCAGTATGTCACTGCGACAGCTGAGAGCCAGCAGTCAGACTAGGCTAGCCTACAGATCACATGATCTGATCATTAGTTCAAAGGCCTACTGACCGCCCAACCCTCCCTTCATTCCTACGGGGGACTGACTGACTGGCCTTATAATAGCAGGAGAAGGGACATCCCCTAACACAGACAGCTTCCCATTTCCTTAGAGGAAATTACCCCTAGTATGAGGAATGATTTAAGGTCAGGGCTAGGATGTGGTCAGCCCCACAGAACACATGGAAATAATTGACCAGATATAGCTTTGTACCATATCTGATCAAAGGGTTTAGTATTATTGCTCTGTCAACAGGTTTACACCCCTTGTTGTGGGACACCCTTAAGGCTTAGATCGGAAAGGCTTAGTTTAGACTGCCTCAAGTCCAGAGAAAAATATTACCTCTTGCTGAACAGACTGAGATACTGCCTGGCTGACAGTCAGCGTTACAGGACTGTCTCAAACAGTGTCACAGGATATATTTTGCCATATTATGTTGATAACTTCAGATTAATATTATCCCCCATGAATTATCATGGGGATTAATATTGAGATAATAATATTACTATGTCTAAAAATTGTTATGTCACCGATACACTTTCCATGGAATGCCCAACGTTCTGCTGTGACCTACACGTGAAAGCCTGGCATCTTATAACTTTTAATTAGACATTTTTCAGAGTTGTGTAATGGAAAGGTCATGCGAAACCTCTTGGATTGCAGAAATCATGTACTGTGTTCCTGGTAGTACTGAGTTCGGAGCACAGATACCTACATTTACCTCCCACATTCCAGAGCCTGGCTGGTGGTGAGCCATTTCCCCCTCCCTACAGGGGCCAGAGGATCGGCCCACGTCAACAACTACATCAAAGCCTTTCATTTCCTTCTGTACACTGACTCACACTATCATCATCATCCCATCACACTGGCTACCCTTATCAACACTGAGTCAATACGCTACCCAGACGCACATTATCAACACTGAGTCGATACGCTAACCAGACGCACATTATCAACACTGAGTCGATACGCTACCCAGGCGCACATTATCAACACTGAGTCGATACCGCTACCCAGATGTACATTATCAAATGTACGCAGGGAGGGATGCAAGCAGAGAACCATTCACAGAGAGTTGCAGCCGGCGCAAACAAGCGGACGCAGACAACACATGATGCTCTTCGGTTGGAAACGATAGAGATCTGGTTTCAGAGACACAGCTGCCATGTGGTCACTCAGTTCTCGAAAACATGCTTCGCAATCAAAACGGTCTTCCTCCTCACACAAACACAGGGTTGGGGAGTGAATTATTACATGTAATCTGACTACAAAACAACAAACTAATCAGTTACGTTACCAGCAAAAATATTGTAATCAGATTACAGACACTTTTGAAAAACTAGATGATTACTTCTTGGATTACTTTTACATTCAGAAAGGATGTTTGCGAAAAATACATTATGGCACCTTTGTTTTCTCAATGACATTCAATTCAGCTTTAAAACAAGGCCCAAGTCAGAGACCACTATGATGACACAACAAATATGTTTGATAGATCCTTTTTGTCTTCTTCTAATGCCTGATGGAAAGTAATCCAAAAGTAACCAGTGATCAGATTACATTACCGAGTTTGAGTAATCCAAAAGTTACGTTACTGTTTACAACTGTGGACATGTAACTAGTAACTAACATTACATTTAGAAAGTAACCTACCCAACCCTGCACACACACATTGACTACAGTATAGATTGCGTTTTAAGAATCTTTATAAGGGCAGGGGATAAAAGCTAAATACTTTTTTTGTTCTTGGCCAGCTGCTTTGGAAACTCCTCAGAGGGGGCAGGATGCAGAGCGAGTAACTAAGCAAGCGAGTCTCAAGTTGTTCTAGGTTTGCAGCTGCATCATGTTGCTGCTAATACCAGTTCTTCAGATCTGGGGTCGCGTTCCCAGCCGCCACGTTCAGCAGACAGACTGAGACCAATGCGTTCACACAGACAGACAGAGGGATGCAATTATGATTGGAGCGCAGGCCTGCAGGGCCACAGCTGGGCCTGAGCACTATACAGTTAGCTGTTATATTACAAGGGGCTACCTTCGGTACACAGCAGGGCAGTGCACTGGGGAGAAGGTGAAGCCCAGAGTGGGGGGTGGGGGGGCTCCATCGCACACGACAGCTCATCCACTGGAAAATGTGTCACTTCAAAGAGGCGAGAGGATGAATGCAATGACTGTTTGATTTGCTTGAGCAATCCTGTAAAGGTATGGCTTGTGTTTTTGTGTCTTAGCCCAATACTGCCAGAAGCTGGTGTGTGTGAAGAGAACTGAAACAAGTTGGTGATACTACTGTAGGCGTGGGTGTGTGAGTGTTTAACGTTGCCCTCCAGCATGTGTTTGATTAGGGCCTCTGGATCAAGGGCTGTTCCTTGGACAGCCAGGTGAGCAGTGACGAGGAGCCTGATACCTGCTCAGCACTTTGCTATGTGACGAGTCAGTGCAGAGCCTGTGACAGCACAGGCACATTTCCCACCCACCCTATCTCTGACACACACGAGCTAGGCTGTGAACAACCTTCTTCATACAGAGCCACCTTTTTTTAACCAGAGGGTATTGCTATTATCATCCAATTTTCTAAGCTTTTTCAGTTTACCGGTGAGAGATGGGTGGAACCAGCCTTTTCTTGCCCTCATTCAGAATGTTGATGAGCAATACTCATAAGCTATCAGACAGAAATTCATAGAAATTATGAATTTCAGCTTTTTTATACGAGAATGTATCAACACATTGGCATCCTTCTCCAACACAAACCATACCCAGGTGAGGATGTACCCTAATGCTGCTTGGTTTGTAGGTTGCCATGGTGCTTCTGCCACGGTGAGTCAGCAGGTGATTCCCTCTGATAAGGTGCGGTTTAGCACAACGGGGAGGGAAAGAGCACCCGTACCACTAAGTATAGTGTTATAAGGGGAGGATGCTTCACTGTTGCTACATACACACATTCAGCCCAGACTACTGCCCTGTAGGTGAGGCCAATCCCTTGAAATAAACAGAGATATACCCCATAAACTGAGACCAAGGGCTTAACACCTGTGGGATGTAATGCAGTAACTGCTCCCCCCAAAATTCCAAAACCCTTTTCTTTGACATTGTGTAATGTAGGGGTGTAACGATTCGTTTTAACAACGATTCGATTTGTATCACGATTCGTGGTTGTCGATACGATTCAAGGGACGATATTGGTTCATTTCGAACGATACGATCCGAAACGATTCAGTGACTTGAAATCGATTCAGTAACCTTTTAGCCAAAAAATTCAACCAGTGTGACTGAAATAAATACCTGGATACTGGACAGTGCAGGTGAAGTTTCCTAGATTCCTGTTTCTTGTAAGGACCGCAATGGTGGCTTGATAATTTCTCGCTCGTCGGCTTCTCCTCTGTCGTCCGCCATGCTATGTTTTGTTGTCTTGGCGCCTTTGCGCTGCTGCTGGCGCGATGACGTCACGGATAGGCAGACTGAATCGAGTAATGTTTAAAGCCTTTATCATTAAAAGTGCTAAGAAAAAACATCCATATAAAGTCTGACGTGCTTAAATCCAATGGGTTATTTCCTAGTATCGATACAATCGATTTATTACATTTTAAAACGATGTTAGATCGATATATGTTGTCCAAAAGGCCAACTCGCCGAGCACAGATCGATGTAGTTGGATCATAGGAATATAAATCGATACATCGATGTAGTAGATGGATCGTTACACCCCTAGTGTAATGTGTATATTCCGCCAATAAGGACCCCGATATATTTGCGGTTCCCAGCTGGGTTAATCCCAAAGGCCACGGGAGAAGCCCTGACGCCGGAGCAGCAGTAGCTCGGCAACAGGAAGGATACAGGACACCAGAGGAGACGCACGACCCCGTGACAGTCAGGCCGTAGTAAGCCTGCTGAGAATAAACGGCGAACGTGAAACCTACTTTTCATTCAAAGGAGAGTAAGTCAGTGCGAAAAAAAAAGGCCAATTCAACGAGCCAGACAGCTAGCGACAGTCTTGAAGGATTTGCTGAGATCTCATGTCTGGCTCCAATTTTCTCCCCTTAGAGTTACTAACATGCTGACTAGACCGGGCACACCCGTGGCGTCCCGCATGTTGATTTTGTCCAACCACACCAGACGCGATCAGGACGCGCAGGTTGAAATATCAAAACCACCTGTATTAATTTGGGGCAGGCTCGAAATGCATGAAACATTCATGGCCATTTAGCTAGCTAGCTTGCTGTTGCTAGCTAATTTGTCCTGGGATATAAACATTGGATTGTTATTTTACCTGAAATGCACAAGGTCCTCTACTCCGACAATTAATCCACAGATAAAAGGGTATACCTAGTTAGTTTCTAGTAATCTCTCCTCCTTCAGTCTTCTTCTTCTGACTTTATATGGCGATTGGCAACCAACTTTAAGGTGCATTACCACCACCAACTCGACTGGAGTGTGGACCTCAGTTCAGCTTTCAATCACCCACGTGGGTATATGGTCCTAAAAACCAATGAGGAGATGGGAGAGGCGGGATTTGCAGCGCATCAAGCGTAAAAATATAACCAAGTTCTATTTTAGCGCCTGGCTACACAGACGCTTGTTTACGAACGCAAGCAGTTTGGATGAAATGATTGAATAACATTTATGTGTACATGTATTTTGTTATGCGAGCGGTGTGGTCAGCATGTAAGAGTAGATCAAGGGCAGCTGAAATGGAATTACATAACGGCACGTCTCTTCTTTATGAGTATCTCACACTGCGTTATGCTGTTAGCATAGCCAAGACCACATGGAAGAATGAGACAAATTAAGAGCTTTTTGATGATAACATCTGGGCGTAAATAATATACGATGACTTGAACAAACCATAAAAAAGGCTATTTTTGAAAATGTGGTGGACTTTGGTCTTCTCATATGATCCGAGGAGATGAGGACTTTAAACTTACATTTCCCTTCAGTAGACTCCCAAGTCAATTAGGGTTCTTTATCAACTGTTTTAACTGCATCACCAAGGCTGCGTTTACACAGGCAGCCCAATTCTGATCTTTTTTACACTAATTGGTCTTTTGACCAATCACATCAGGTCTTTTCACAGCTCTTTTTCAGAGCTGATCTGATTGGTCAAAAGACAAATGAGTGAAAAAAAGATCAGAATTGTGCTGCCTGTGTAAACACAGCCCAAGGCATGTTAACAGACCTTCATTACCATGGTTATGTTCAGTAGGACACACCATAGCAAACAAATGAAAATTTGCATTTCTAATTGGACAGGTCCAGGAAGTTCCTCCAGCTTTAGGGAAGGGTAAACCTAGTCAGTTGCACAACTGAATGCATTCAACCCAAAATGTGTCTTCTGCATTTAACCCAACCCCTCTGAATCAGAGAGGTGCGGGGGGCTGCCTTAACCGACGTCCACGGCGCCCGGGGAGCAGTTGTTGTTCGGGGTTAACTGCCTTGCACAAGGGCAGAATGGCTACTGGCCCAACGCTCTTAACCGCTAGGCTACCTGCCGCCAAGATTAGGGTTTACTCCGTTTTCAACCGTTTGGTGCCTACTGAACGTTTCCCTTGCCTTGGAAATGATGGAGAATGTGTCTAATTAACAGTCTTCTGATCAATGCCGCCACCTCACCCACCCCCATATCACCCAGTCATTCGTCCATTCTCACATACTCAGCCTTCACATCATCCTTCTCCTCCTCTTCCCAGCTGGACATTACATCTGACACTTTCTTCTCCAGATCCCTATTTCCATTTCCTCCTTAGTCCATGTTTCCTTTTCTGCAGTGGCTAGTACACAATAGATTATGTAATACACCACTGGGGGCAAAGCCTTCTCCGAATACAAATGAGGGCTAAAAAGGTCATCTTATGGTGAGCTATTTCCCAACATCTTTGTCCAGGTTACTTAATTTGTACATCAGCAAGCAAGCAAGCAAACACCAAGACCTAGCTAAGTCTGGGCTCGACATTAACGCTTGTCCTATTGTCCGGGACAAGTAAAACAAATTAGTGGACAAGAAGAATATAGATTTAAGTTGTCCGAATGGACAAGTAAAAAAAACTATAAATCGCACAAAAATCACAATATCACACAATTACTCAGATCAGAATAATATTCAAATCTATTTTTCATATTACAAAAGCCTACATGTCAAAGTGTAGGTGATATGCATATCGGCTACAGTCTCATGTCCAAACCGATGCTGATATGAGGAAAGCGCCAGAAAATGTGGTCAAAGTTTAATGAGACTTTTAATTACATAAATATAGGTTAAATACCAGTCATGTTTGACAAATATAATGAAGGATAATTAACATTAATGTCTAAAGGCTTGACTCTGTCGACATACTCGAGGCACGGTTGGTTCAGATCAAATGGTCACAAGACCGGAGAGTGAAGGACAGTGCCTGTTGCACACCGCACATCATTCACCTTGAATCTGAGCGGGGCGGTCAGCATTTTGAAACTATTTAACCATAAACGTAATTGTTTAACACCTGAACGTTTTATGTCATTTTATGAAGCATATCTTACCTTGTGACAAAGTAGCCTAGCTTAGCCAAAATACAACCACAGAAATGTTGAGGGAATTATTTTATAAACACTTAATATGCCATTGAAACCACCATTTATCTCATGTTCTATTGGTTTTCAAATCTATTTTATTTTATTGTCCAGCAGCCAAAAGGTATGATCCAAGTCATATTAGTAACCCATGCTAGTTGATGCATCTTTAGATCTCCCCTCTTTCTTAATTTCTAAAGGATATTTATCTCTGTCACATGAAACCACTCGTGCATGCGGTATGCTTTTGAGACAGTGTTTTTCCGCTTATTGTATTTTGGAACCTGGCCTACAGCCAGGTGCGCATTTTGAACGTATAAATGAATAAATAAATATTTATCAACATTTTAAGCTAAACGGTCTGACCTGCTGCATCAGCCTCATTGCTGTGCAGTGGTTGTATGAATTTTGGATCCGTCATCCCAGAACTGTCCCACAGTCTGTTTTGAACTGTCCCTTAATTTCAAGACATAAGTATTTGGTTGTAATTGTAATGTTGCAATATTTTATAGGCTACCAAGGGTGGCCAACCATCCTCCAGGAGAGCCTTAAAGAGGCAGTGTTGCATTTTGAGACAGGCTTGAATATGCACAAAAAAAAGCAAATAGGCAGAGTGTAGCCTACTTTTTTGTCTGATTCTCTATGGTAAAAAAAGATAGTAATGTATTTTATTTTGTAAAGTGGACAAGTACTTTGAGCTTTAGGACAAGTAAAAAATAAAATAAAAGTCCTACTTCTCCAAAATGTGGCTAAAAAGTTCATGTCAAGCCCTGTAAGTCTACACTGATGTGTGAGAAAAGAGCATAGCCCACTGTCATCTTATGTGCACACATAAACAGGATGACTCTCCAAAGATGGTAACTTGGTTTTGGCCTATTTTTAATGTCATTAAGTCGAAGTGTTGAAACTAGACAGTTATCCGCTCTCCAAGGGTTGACCAGGCTTTTCAGTAGACAGACATTTTAAAAAACACTAGTAGGTCAGGAGGACTGACTGTGTGGAGTCATATGACCAACCATGGATACCTTCAGAAACGTAGGCAGACACCAGATTCTGCGGACCAATCAGAAAGTCCCGGTGCTGCCCCCATTGCCTGGGGTTCGCTGATGCTGCACGGCAGAGCATTGGCCAGCAGCACTCCATCCGCTGAGCAACTCGTCAATTATTGAGCTGAACAAAGTGCTGATGAGCTGTGTGACCTGGCTGGCTGGCTGTGTGAAGCTCCAACAGTAGTAGACTGAACTTCCCTAATTTACCAGATGTTGAAGCTTTATTAGAAGTAGACCTATGAAGCCAAAGCATCCAATATAGAGATAATTTAGTAAAAGGCTGATGCTCCTATGTGCCAGTTATTCTTTTGATGAACTAAGCAATCTCATATTGGCATTAGATTTGAGTATAATGACATGGAGCTACAATGGAATCCTATGGAAAAGTTAAGCAGCGTTTTAGGTTTTTATCCCACTTTGACAAACCCTTTGTCAAAGACCAATGGTCAGACACCGTGGGTCACAACTGACCCAACAGTCTAGCAAAACCGACCTGCTCTTTAAGTCCACTGATCTGGATACATTCTGCAGCCCTGAGGCTTCATCTAACCAGCCATGTCTGACCTACCCCTGCTCGATACCCGAGAGTGCTCGATCAACACACCCGTGGAGCTGCATGCTGGGATATGAGAGGAGCGGACATGACAGTGTTCCTCTATCCATGCCCTATCAGCTCTTTCACCAATCCATTATTTCAGTGGTCCCAAAAACCGAGGGGTCCATAGATGGTCAAATCTCTAGAGTCTAGTAGGGATGGCTTAAATGCAGTGATCACCAGAGGCATTTTGAGTAGCTTACACATGGAGCACTACAAGCAAAGTTACTGGTTGATAATAATAATCATCAGTGATCATTTGGAAAGCTCCAATGGTATCTTACCACCCATTTACATTTTGTATGATCACGTTTCTCAATAATCCCAGACATATGCTAATAACATAATGTAAAATACCAGACAGTGGCTCTAAGTGCACTGGTTGGGTCTTGGTGACAACGGTTAACTAAGCAAAAGACTTGGACAGTGAATGGGAGAGTACTGTCTGAAAATATGGGGTTATTCTATGTATGGACCCATTTGGCATTTCAGTATTAAATGTGCATTTTAATGAGTTAGGCTAGGCCTAGTCCACTCAGATAAATATTTACCCTTGTATCATAATAACAGCAGCAGAGTATTATGACAGAAAAGCACATAGAAAATGTCAGAAAATGTTTTGTAAGCTAGCGTTTAGCTCTATGGTCATACTTACTGCTGACTTTCATACTGCCAAATGCTGAGGGCTGCGGCAGTGCCTTGCAGCTCTCTGCAAAGGAGGTGGTTCTGGGCCGACCCGACATATTCCAATCCAAGATATCCCTGCTTCGTCTTCAGTCGAATCGTACTTTTCCCAGTTCTATTAGTCTTTGACTGTCCTCTGTAGAATGCTTTTTAAAAATAAATTTGAAAAGAAAATTGGTAGCTAATTCCACGATAGAGGTCTGCTTCTTCCTATATCGTTCTAGCACGAGCTAGCCAGCCAGCTAGCTAGCAAACCAATTTCGAACTGGTCAGCTGTGTCAGGTCTCGAGCTGTCGTCCAGCCACATTCAGCAAGAATCTGTCATTTATTTTATTTTGTATGTTCTTTTCACTTACCTAGGCTAACGTTATAAAGGCATTCTATAAAATAACGGCCTGAGCCAGGTGTCTCATGAATTGGGCCTCTCAAAGTTGCCAGTACATAAAAAACACAGCCGTAAACTGGAATAGGCTACCTACACTGGCATGAACGACAAGTCTGCTTACGTTTAATGATTCTCCAAAAAAAACAATATCAGGTCCAATAGCTAATCCTCATATTCTTATATTGAGACTAAAGGATCCGACAGCACCAGCCATGGCGGCTCCCAGTCTCAGACCGACCAACATTCAAATCGGACGAAATGAACAAAATTCCCGATTTCAGGCCGAAAGAAACGCACGGACGTTTCTTTGACAACTTCGCCCCCATAAACACGGAAGTAATTGTCGATAGTCCTTGCTGGCTGACGGCGACGTGAAAGACTATCCCAAATGTATTTTTTTGTTCAAAATAGTCATGATATAGCTCTACTAAATGTGAAATTCTCTTTTGATTCCTTCTTTCTCTGTCTGCTATTTCTCTTTGTCAGACTACGACCAATACAACGCAAATTACTTAAACTATTGAGTGGGTGACTCTCTTTGACGGTTTCACTAGATAGCACAGCCACAAAGTCAAAGTGCCTATATCGTAAAGATTCAAGAAAAGAAAACATAGCTTTTTTTGGTCTTCATTTAAGGCTATGGTTAGGCATATGGTTAGCTGTGAGGTTTGGATTAAAAACAAATGTTAAGAAGATACATTTTAGAAGTGGGCGGGGTTTGTGACTTTGTGGATGTGGTAACTAGTGACGACCCTCTTCGACGGCCTCTACGCAAATCTTAAACTACGGGAATCTCGAATTGTGCACGCGCAGGCAGACGCGAGGATGTCACGTCGACCAATCCAAAGCGAATCCATATGAAATTTGGGTAGAGACCGCAAGCCCAATGAGCGCGTTGATGTCGATAGCCTACTGCCGCTATTGTCAAGAAAAAGAAAAGGTATTTCGACATAACCACAGAGTTTATAATGGTGCAGTAGAGTGTATTCATGGATGCCAAGGAAAGCCAGGCGTCGCCAAATATTTGACAAATAAAACAATTTAAACATTCTCTTTCGTCTCTCTCTCAATAATTTTCCGTCAATTCGCAAGTGTCACCGGAAAAAGCATCCAAGCGAGGGAAACAGCGCCCCTCTGTCTAAGT
Source organism: Coregonus clupeaformis (assembly GCF_020615455.1). NCBI lineage: Eukaryota > Metazoa > Chordata > Actinopteri > Salmoniformes > Salmonidae > Coregonus > Coregonus clupeaformis. The sequence continues at coordinate 65,975 of NW_025534376.1, read as the reverse complement.
ATGTGTAGCCTATGTATCTGATGCTGTCTGGACCAAAATACTATGTTACCGCCGTAGCATCTGATTGATTGATGCCAGCAAGCGTTTGGCCTCCTTTGATTAAATAATTAGCCAATCAGCGTTGAGCTGAGCTCAACTGTGGGTTGTTCTGGTGCAGCAAAACGCCCCCCAAGGGAGGCTTGGTTTTACACCAATAAGTGTACATTTCCTAAACATTTGATGGAGATGGGGAGTTGGGCTTAATTCTCTGTACAGGCCAATGATTATGACGGCAATTCTGATCTAACCATTAATTAATATGTTGTGCCACTGGCCTGAGACGATTAAAGTTCAATATGTAGCTTAGTAGGCTTATTTTTTTATTTATTTCACCTTTATTTAACCAGGTAAGCCAGTTGAGAACAAGTTCTCATTTACAACTGCGACCTGGCCAAGATAAAGCAAAGCAGTGCGATAAAAACAACAACACAGAGTTACATATGGGGTAAAAAAAACATAAGGTCATAAAATACAACAGAATATATATATACAGTGTGTGCAAATGTAGCAAGTTATGGAGGCTCACGTTAACTAGTTAGCTAATTTAGCAGGTTCATTGTTGCCCATGCAAGGAAGTTAGGCTAGCAAGCATTTTTAGCTAGGTAGCCTATGACAACAAAAAACTTAAAGTGTACTGTATGACAGAGCCAAATACCATTTTGCCAACATGAAAGAGGAGGATAGCATTTGGCGTTCAACTAGTCTATAAGGAGGATAGCATTGGCGTTCAACTAGTCTATAAATAGGGTGAGTCAAAAAAAAAAAGTTTTTACTTGCACAAACACAGACATAAATCAGTACCATGGACAGCGGCATGATAATTAGCTAAGTTGATTGGACCTGTCATTCAGGGCAGGTGGGGCAGAGATTGGCTCAGTGTTCTGTCACTCATGGGGACACTACGTCACAGCAAAATCTAGGGGTAGAGCTCGATAAATTCAAGCCCCTTGGGTGCTTCCATAGACTTACATTAGAAGTGCCCATCCAAGAAGGCTCAAGGTCATTGGCCACGTTATATCGACAGTAGCTTTGATTGGATTGATCATGTCAACATCATACTTTCATAATCTTAGCTAGCAAGCTAGCAGTCATCATCATGAATCATCCTTTTCAATCCTTGTCATATGAAGATAAATAATGTTATATAAATGATAGATAAAACATATCGGTACTCATTGGCCATTGAACATAAACATTACACAACAAGTTGGAAATCGCAAATTCAACAATGAGTGGTTTGGAAGAAATCAGTGGCTAACTGCATGCATTGCAAAGCAATCACTAGCCTGCTATTCAGTGGAGTGGGTGTGTGGTCCAAGTCTGGGTTTAAGGGTCTCTTTTCAAATCAAATCAAATGTTATTGATCACACACATGTTTAGCAGATGTTATTGCGGGTGTAGCGGAAATGGTTGTGTTTCTAGCTCTAACAGTGCAGTAATATCTAACAATTCACAATACACACAAATCTAAAAGTAAAATAATGGAATTAAGAAATATATAAATATTTGGACGAGCAATGTCGGAGAGGCATAGACTAAAATACAGTAGAATAGAATACAGTATATACATATGAGATGAGTAAAGTGAAAATATGTGAACATTATTAAAGTGACTGGTGTTCCATTATTAAAGTGGCCAGTGATTTCAAGTCTATGTATATAGGGCAGCAGCCTCTAAGGTGCAGGGTTACGTAATCGGATGGAAGCCGCCTAGTGATGGCTATTTAACATTCTGATGACCTTGAGATAGAAGCTGTTTTTCAGTCTCTTGGTCCCTGCTTTGATGCACCTGTACTGACCTCGCCTTCTGGATGATAGCGGGTGAACAGGCAGTGGCTCACATGGTTGTTGTCCTTGATTATCTTTTTGGCCTTCCTGTGACATCGGGTGCTGTAGGTGTCCTGGAGGGCAGGTAGTTTGCCCCCGGTGATGCGTTGGGCAGACCGCACCACCCTCTGGAGAGCCCTGCGGTTGCGGGCTGTGCAGTTGCCGTACCAGGCGGTGATACAGCCCAACAGGATGCTCTCAATTGTGCATCTGTAAAGGTTTGTGAGGGTTTTAGGTGCCAAGACACATTTCTTCAGCCTCCTGAGATTGAAGAGGCGCTGTTGCGCCTTCTTCACCACACTGTCTGTGTGGGTGGACCATTTCAGTGATGTGTACGCCGAGGAACTTGAAGCTTTCCACCTTCTCCACTGCGGTCCCGTCGATGTGGATAGGGATCGCTGTTTCCTGAAGTCCACGATCATCTCCTTTGTTTTGTTGACGTTGAGTGAGAGGTTATTTTCCTGGCACCACACTCCCAGGGCCCTCACCTCCTCCCCTGTAGGCTGTCTCGTAATTGTTGGTAATCAGGCCTACTATTGTTGTGTCGTCTGCAAACTTGATGATTGAGTTGGAGGCGTGCGTGGCCACGCAGTCATGGGTGAACAGGGAGTACAGGAGGGGGCTGAGAACACACCCTTGTGGGGCCCCTGTGTTGAGGATCAGCGAAGTGGAGGTGTTGTTTCCTACCTTCACCACTTGGGGGTGGCCCGTCAGGACGTCCAGGACCCAGTTGCACAGGGCAGGGTTCAGACCCAGGGCCCCGAGCTTAATGATGAGCTTGGGTGGTACTATGGTGTTGAATGCTGAGCTATAGTCAATGAACAGCATTCTTACCAAGCTTAAAGGGATAAACATTCAACATTGGCCATGCTGTCAATCCAGCATGATTTCTGCCGCGCTCAAAACAACTGGAAACTCAGAACTGGGAAATCTCAGACATCAGTGAGTTCAAGACAACTGGGAACTCGGGAAAAAAATGAGCTCATCCAACTCGGGAATTGCAAGAGCTCCGACCTGAAGATCATTGACGTCATCGTGATTCAACCTTGTTTTTTTCTCAGTTCCCAATTGTCTTGAAAGCACCATAAATCCAGAGAATGCCAGACTTTGATGAACAATTTTATGACATAATTTGCAGAAGAACGACTGCTGTGCCACCTTCCTGTTCAAGTGAGCACAGCACAACAAGGTGAGTCCAAAAATGTATTTTATGCTGCTGCATAAATGATGTAATAATATGCCAGGGAGATATGTATACTGTAGCTAAGAAAGTTATACAAAGTGTATGTTGTGTAGTAAGCAGTTAGTAGCCCATGTGCCTCACCCTAATAATTTGGTATATTTTCCCCTCTTCATTTTGCCTACTGTTCTGACTTGGTGGTGCACATGTAGCCTATAACCTGTTTTAGAGAAATGTAATCATCTAATATTGTAAGAACTTTCATTGTCTGCTTATATGCCCCTTTATTTATCCTACATTTCTGACTTGGTGTACAGGGAGAATACTGTAAGAACGGCCCATGTTCTGAATTCTGTCGCTGTACATTTCAAAAGTGCTGAACAAATAGTTATATTGACCACTTCTGTCCTAGCTCGCTCATTAATGTCTTAATCGAAATTACGGATTGCCTCTTCTCCGTTCGTCGCTCCCTTTATGCTATAGCTTGTACATCTCAATTGTCATTAGAAACCACATTTGTTTAAGCAAGTCAGCCATATCAGCTATACTACCGGTCAAAAGTTTTAGAACACCTACTCATTCAAGGGTTTTTCTTTATTTTTACTATTTTCTACATTGTAGAATAATAGTGAAGACATCAAAAATATGAAATAACACATATGGAATCATGTAGTAACCAAAAAAGTGTTAAACAAATCAAAATATATTTTATATTTAAGATTCTTCAAATAGCCACCCTTTGCCTTGATGACAGCTTTGCACACTCTTGGCATTCTCTCAACCAGCTTCATGAGGTAGTCACCTGGAATGCATTTCAATTAACAGATGTGCCTTCTTAAAAGTTAATTTGTGGAATTTATTTCCTTCTTAATGCGTTTGAGCCAATCAGTTGTGTTGTGACAAGGTAGGGGGGGTATACAGAAGATAGCCCTATTTGGTAAAAAGACCAAGTCTATATTATGGCAAGGACAGCTCAAATAAGCAAAGAGAAATGACAGTCCATCAATACTTTAAGACATGAAGGTCAGTCAATACGGAACATTTCAAGAACTTTGAAAGTTTCTTCAAGTGCAGTCGCAAAAACCATCAAGTGCTATGATGAAACTGGCTCTCATGAGGACCTCCACAGGAATGGAAGACCCAGAGTTACCTCTGCTGCAGAGGATAAGTTCATTAGTTACCAGCCTCAGAAATTGCAGCCAAAAATAAATGCTTGGGCCAAGAAACAATGGACATTTGTCCAAATTGGAGATTTTTGGTTCCAACCGCCGTGTCTTTGTGAGACGCGTTGTGGGTGAACGGATGATCTCTGCATGTGTATTTTCCACCGTAAAGCATGGAGGGGGAGGTGTTATGGTGAGGGGGTGCTTTGCTGGTGATTTATTTAGAATTCAAGACATACTTAAACAGCATGGCTACCACAGCATTCTGCAGTGATACGCCATCCCATCTGGTTTGGGCTTAGTGGGACTATCATTTGTTGTTCAACAGGACAATAACCCAACACACCTCCAGGCGGTGTAAGGGCTATTTTACCAAGAAGGAGAGTGATAGAGTGCTGCATCAGATGACCTGGCCTCCACTATCTCCGACCTCAACCCAATTGAGATGGTTTGGGATGAGTCAGACCGCAGAGTGAAGGAAAAGCAGCCAACAAGTGCTCAGCATATGTGGGAACTCCTTCAAGACTGTTGGAAAAGCATTCCAGATGAAGCTGGTTGAGAGAATGCCAAGCGTGGGCAAAGCTGTCATCAAGGCAAAGGGTGGCTATTTGAAGAATCTCAAATATAAATTATATTTTGATTTGTTTAACACTTTTTTGGTTACTACACGATTCCATATGTGTTATTTCATAGTTTTGATGTCTTCACTATTATTCTACAATGTAGAAAATAGTAAAAATTAAGAAAAACCCTTGAGTTAGTAGGTGTACAGTTGTTGTAAAGTCGGAAGTTTACATACACTTAGGTTGGAGTCATTAAAACTTGTTTTTCAACCACTCCACAAATGTATGGTTAACAAACTATAGTTTTGGCAAGTCAGTTAGGATATCTTTCTTTGTGCATGACACAAGTAATATTTCCAACAATTGTTTACAGACAGATTATTTCACTTATAATTCACTGTATCACAATTCCAATAGGTCAGAAGTTTACATACACTAAGTTGACTGTGCCTTTAAACAGCTTGGAAAATTCCAGAAAATGATGTCATGGCTTTAGAAGCTTCTGATAGGCTAATTGACATCATTTGAGTCAATTGGAGGTGTACCTGTGGATGTATTTCAAGGCCTACCTTCAAACTCAGTGCCTCTTTGCTTGACATCATGGGAAGCTTGTGGAAGGCTACCCGAAATGTTTGACCCAAGTTAAACAATTGAAAGGCAACACTACGAAATACTAATTGAGTGTATGTAAACTTCTGACCCACTGGGAATGTGATGAAAGAAATAAAAGCTGAAATAAATCATTCTCTCTACTATTATTCTGACATTTCACATTCTTAAAATAAAGTGGTGATCCTAACTGACCTAAGATAGGGATTTTCTACTAGGATTAAATGTCAGGAATTGTGAAAAACTGAGTTTAAATGTATTTGGCTAAGGTGTATGTAAACTTCCGACTTCAACTGTATGTTTTTTTTTAAAGGCAGTAAATGAGGCTGAATGAACTGTTTCGCTGCCAGACAAGGCTCCGCTGATAACCAGGTGTAGTGGTGGTAAGGATTCACTCCATGGTGCTGAAAAGAAAGCTCTCAGTTTGTGGGCACCGTTTGTCACCGTTATAGTGGCAATGAATGTATTGCTTAGTGTTATCTAGTCGCTTCGTTGGCATGCATCTAAAAACATATATATTTTGTCCCACCAAGATTTACATCCACCGGATTGGATTTACATTTTTTTTTATCTTTAAGTTTGTTTTCAGTGTATTAAACTAAGCATATATGGCCTTATTGATTTGATGATGTTTAAGTTAAAATGGTGCTGGAATAGCGGAGGCAGTGCTCCTGTTGTCTTTTTGCTGACTTGTGGTAACTCCGTGGTTCTAAATCAGTAGTTGTTTAGTAAATATTTACTTTGTGGACTTCACCGGACAGATGTTGCTCTCCGGTTTTGGGATGAAGCAAATGCATGTGTGTAGTTGAATTTATTCCACCACTGTGTGACTGTTGTATTTTTGTTGTCACAGGCTTATTGTATATCACGGTGGGTATGAACGAATGGGTTATAGAGCAAACAACGCAATTATCACAACATATGGCTTTTTTACTGGCTTGATTTGGCTTCCTCAGTGATTTTACCCACACACCGCTACTGTAACAGTGCAACCAGGTAGGCTACATGAAGGATGTAGACATGAAGGATGATGCTACACCAGCCGGACTGCACTAGTGGAATAATGTTGCTGTACTACATAATTCTTTAAATATGTAAACCTTGTAGTCTGAAAGATAATCCAGAAGTAAACTGTGTTGTTTATTTCCCTCACCCTGTTTTATTAATTCATCCGTTCATTGTCCATTCTGGTGTGAGTAGACCCTTAATTACTTTAGGTAGGCTTAGTATCCTTATGAGTAACAGGCAGGCTTATGGGTTTCCTCATAGCATCTTCTTCAAGGATGACAGATGCGGGACACATTAAAGTTTAATGGAAAATCTTAACGGAGAGAAATGTTCTTATCGTTATGCTACGGATTATAATGGCATGTGGCACAGGCTAGACCATTTATGGTGGCATTCTTGACACATCGGGACTTGGACAACAGGATCATTTAAATTAGAAAAAGAATCAACAGTAGCCTTAGATTTAGATGCATGACTTTATTTAGTTATCCAATGTTTAATAGGCCCAATGAAAACTGGGACTGGGATTCCTGCTGAGTCATATTGTCGAGCCAGGGCAGCAACGAGTTCCATAAATCATGTTCCATCAAAATGTCTAAATGCCAGGAGGATCTCCAGACCCAACCGGGAGTACCTCAAAATCCACAGAGCCTAAGAAAATCATGGGTGGGAACCTGCTTTTAAGTGGTGCTGATTAGGCCTACTCTATATTTGAACTTGGGAGGACTGCTTTTAAACCAAATAAGTAAATATATTGCTGCAGTAAAGTCAGGCCTGCTAGGTCTACTCATTATAATGTTGAAGTGTTTTTAGTCCATTTACAGAGAGCTGCTGAAGCGTAGCCCACTGGGCACAGACATCAATTCAACGTCTATTCCACGTTGGTTCAACATAATTTCATTGAAATGACGTGGAAACAAATTGATTCAACCAGTGGGAGGTGTTTTTCAGTGAAACAACTAGACAGGCCTTGGCATTCATGCAGTGTCAGGACCTGAGGAATACTGTCCCAGCATGCCATGCTGACTCTTTATGAGGCTGTTCAATACAGTCAAATCTATAATTGCTACAATCCTTTCTCCTGCAAGGTCTGTGTGCTCCTCTCATTCCCTCTTTCCCTTCGTCTGAGTGTATCTTGTCAGAGAATATTAATTATGTAATTTGGGAAACTCATAACAAAGCACCGTAACGACAGGTTCTTTTCACAGAGTTGCACAGCTAATTTACCATTGATTCATGCACAAGGACAAGAACAAGAATAAGTGCTCGTTGCAATACGAAAAACCTCCCTCTTCTTACAGCCCACAAGAAGATCAAACCATTGACAGTAAAGGGGTCTGGATCTAACAACACATGTGGGCTCTCCCTAACCGAGTCTGTGGTACCTACATGTTTCAAGCAGACCACCATAGTCCCTGTGCCCAAGAAAGTGAAGGTAGCCTGCCTAAATGACTACCGCCCCGTTCACCCACGACTGTGTGGCCAGGCAACACTATCATTAAGTTTGCTGACAACACAATGGTGAGACCGACAATGAGGAGACAGCCTATAGGGAGGAGGTCAGAGACCTGGTAGTGTGGTGCCAGGACAATAACCTCTCCCTCAACGTGAGCAAGACAAAGTAGATAATCGTGGACTACAGGAAAAGGAGGGCTGAACATTCCACCATTCACATCGACAGGGCTGTAGTGGAGCGGGTCGAGAGTTTCAAGTTCTTTGGTGTCCACATCACCAACAAACTATCATGGTCCAAACACACCAAGAAAGTCGTGAAGAGGGCACGACAACGCCTTTTCCCCCTCAGGAGACTGAAAAGATTTGGCATGGTTGTAAGGGCTGGTGAGGTGTGACCCAGGTGCCGTGCAGGATAGACAGTAGGCAGAGATGGTGAAACAAGGATCTTTACTGGTGGTCCCAAAACCAGGATACAAAATAACGGACTTGTCACGATAAAATAAAGGAGGAGCAAATTGGTCTCCAAAAAGGCTGACAGCAAACATAGGAAATACTAACTACGACTGAAAACAACAATGAAACAGGGAGAACACTTCTCAAGTACCTGTACATACGTCTCGCGATCAGACACTGATTAGTACTGTTTGGCATCGAGAAACTAGCAGAGAAAACAGAGCAAGGGAACACAGGGAAGTGAGGGCACAAATACACAGGTGAACAGGTAGACACAGGTGACACCAATAGGATAATAATTAGTCCAGACTGTGAGTGAGGAGGGCCTAAAGTTGTCGGAGGATGACACCTAGTGGGTCGCTCCGGAACTGCGACCCCCTCCTGTAACACATGGGTCCCCAGATCTTTACAAAGTTCTACAGCTGCACCATCGAGAGCATCCTGACCGGTTGCATCACCTCGTGGTATAGCAACTGCTCGACATCCAACCGTAAGGCACTACAGAGGGTAGTGTGTACAGCCTAGTACATCACTGGGGCCAAGCTTCTTGCCATCCAGGACCTATATACTAGGCGGCGTCAGAGGAAGGGCCAAAAAAATGTCTAAAGACTCCAGTCACCCAAGTCATAGACTGTTCTCTCTGCTACCGCACGGCAAGTGGTACCAGAGCGCCAAGTCTAGGTCCAAAAGGCCCCTTAACAGCTTCTACCCCCAAGCCATAAGACTGCTGAACAACTAATCAAATGGCCACCCGGACTATTTACATTGACACCCCACACTGAGCTAAGCACAAGTTCATTAGCAACATCATCTAACACTTACCCATGTAATTAAATACATTTCTGAAATAATGCCCTAACGATGTGGTTACATCCACTTTGAAGCAAGTTTAGTTCTTACTGTGCTGTAGTACATATTAAAGGAGCGGTTTACTTTTTTTTAACCAAATCTTTTAACCATGTTTTTGCGATTTCACTTGGTTTTGAGAAACGTACCCCACCAGCAGTAGACTTCCTCATTGCTCATTCTGCAGTATGGGGGCCATGGATAAACATCAACAAAGGCTCCAAAAACACCCAAATACTTCCTTTTAGAAACGGCAAAGCTCTCAGTATAGTGATGCAGGTCTTTAGATGTTGTACACAGTAAAAATAAAGTACTACTTAAGTCGTTTTTTGGGGTATCTGTACATTACTTTACTATTTATATTTTACTTTTCCTCCACTACATTCCTAAAGAAAATATGTACTTTTTACCCCCATACATCTTCCCTGACACCAAAAAGTGCTCGTTACATTTTGAATGCTTAGACAGGACAGCAGTATGGTCCAATTCACACACCTATCAATATAACGCGTTGTAATTCCTACTACCTCTGATCTGGCGGACTCACTAAACACAAATACTGCATTTGTAAATTATGTCTGAGAGTTGGAGTGTGCCCCTGTCTGTCCGTAAAGATAAAAAAAGAAAATCATGCTGTCTGGTTTGCTTAATGTAAGGAATTTGATGTATAGCATTTACCTTTTCATTTTGAAGTATGACAATTGAGTACTTTTTTCCACCACTGTACTTAAGTACATTTAAAACCAGATACTATTAGACTTTTACGCAAGTAGTATTTTACTGGGTGACTTTTACTTTTACTTGAGTAATTTTTTATTAAGGTACAGTATCTTTACTTTTACTCAATAATGACAATTGAGTACTTTTTCCACCACTGGTTTTACACATGAAGTTTCAAATGCCACGTGTAACATGTCCCACCCACTGTAGTCAGCACGTTCCCATATCTGCAGTTCTGCACGTTCGTGCTGTCTTATCTATAGAAACTCATAGATAATGGAGAGAAGATTATCTCAGGTATCTTCATGAGCCATACCATCTTCAACTATCTTCCCACGCAGCTGCCTCCCAGTTGAACACTACTGAAATATAAGTGCCCAGGTAGATGTACTGTACTTCAGCCAAGACACAAATGTGACTGTATTGCTATGGAATGCATAATTGAAGCAATTCAACTCCATAATGAGATAACACTTTCCTGATATCAGAATTCTACAGTTCCAGGAATTGATTAACATTAATGGTGAGAGCCTTCCATGGGTAGTTTACAAAAGATCTCACAATAATTATCCATTATATCCAAATTACAATAGAAATCCTATACAATTGTCTTTGGACTTCCCTTTGCCAACTAAGCCTTCTGTCCTCACCCCTTGAAATTAGAAGACATGGGGAATTATTTCACTCACCTCTAAGTATATCTCAAAAGAGATGTGTCATCATACCACTGGCACTGCCACTTCAGTTCTGAAGGGGTGAAGAGTGCAAGCCAGGCACAGACAAATGGGGGATTTTTGCGAGAGCATTCAGAGCAATCTCTTTATCTGCAGGATGACTTTACCACCCAATCAAGAGCTGTTTAAGAGCACGTAAAAGGGATGGCCATGGTATAAGATTAGGAATGCTTAAACTTTTGTTGCTATCTTACATGTTCATCAACAATATGGAAGACAAAATCACTTTTGTATGTGACGGTTCTGAAATAGGTTATATCCATGTAGGTGCAAAATCCCTTCAAAGGGGTTGGCCTGAGAGGTTTAACGCAACCCGGACACAGACATAGAATAAAATGGGACAACACAATATCATGAAATATTACACTTTATTATGAATGAAAGTACATCATGCTAAATTCTTCACATTTGAATGATTATTGCCACAGGTATGAACAGCATTATCTTATGTATCCAGTTAACAGAACAGTACTCATATCAATGATATACTGTATGTATAAATACACAGATATAATATAAAGATATTAATTTAATTTTATTCAAATGAATGATTTATTGAAATGAATCAAACCAATGTAAAATATTTAATTCACAGTACAAGCTCTGGATTAGTCTCTTTTTGCAAGAGATCATCACATTAACATACACAACTTTCCCCTTGGTTTGTAACACCAAAGAGTTGTTTTGTGAGATAAGGGAAGGCATTAATGGTGTGTAAATGCTACAGGTGACAGAGACTATATTAGCACTGCATGTGCAAGCAGCCAAAGTGTCAACAGAAGTATAATGATTAAAGGGTAACTTAAGAAGAGAGAGGTGATTTAAGCATGGAACACATTCTGCGTTTCTGAATCTAAATTATATTGTAAAGAAAATCCATTTGACATCCAATCCATTCATCCCTTCAATCATCCCTTCATGTTAACACAGAAACTAGAAGCTGAGGATCTACATAAAAATACATTTCATGAGTGCTCTACAACTAAATCAGTACTCCATGAGCTTCAGTTAGATGTTTAAAACGCTGTAATAACAATAATAATCTGTGGTTCATTTATGTTACAATCAGTCCTTGAGAAATCCTACATCTCATGTTGAAAGTGGCACTCTATTGTAAGTGAACTGCTCAGTGTCAGTGTTTATTGTGTTTGGCACAGGAGAAGTTGGGTTAGTCAGGTCAGTTGGGAGTCATGGAAACTGTCCATCATCCAGTATGTGTTTCAGTGAACTCGAGGGTCCTTCCACTTCCTTCTATCCCAGAAGAACTCTCTGCAGCCTGCCGGCCGACACGCCCTTCTCGTCCTCCGACTCAGCGTCGCTCTGCAGGTTGGAGCTGCAGGGAGAGGTGCATTCTGGGGAGCACAGCTAGTGCATGAAGGGTAGCCGATACTTCCCACAGAAGTCCACAAACTTGATGTGCCTCACACGCGAGTCAAAGTACACACCTGAGAGGAAGGAGACAAGTAGCACAACAATATGAGAGCAATAGAAATTTCTCAAGGTGTGATTTTATTTACAAAGAGGATTTATGAATATCTTTAATTTGAATTTTTCCTCAAATTATTGAGGAGGACCAGCCTCCTCTTCCTCCCTGGACGAGCCTCCTCTGATCCACTCACAAATACTAGTACATAAGTATGTAACCTAAACTTGTCCCCTCTCCTCCACTTACCGGTACATTTAGGGTTGGGACACTTGCTGGCCAGGTCCAGGTAGTGCCCCAGGTTTCCAGGCAGGTAATTGGGGTGGTAGGGGCAGGTTGCGGGACTTGATGGTCCGTCCGGCCAGCTCCAACAGGGAGGGAGGGTCGTAAGTCATATCCTTGATGAAGCGGACCACCAAGGGGTTGCCGCGGAGACTGAGCTCCTGCAGGTGAACCAGGCTGAGGATCTCCCTTGGTAGGTAGGTGAGCAGGTTGTTATGGAGACTGAGGCAGCGCAGAGAGTAGAGTCTACAAACAGACATATTCAGACATGGCTGTGAATCATGGCTTTAGCTCAGGAGGCTAACACAGTCTTATGACACACAGGAGACCCAAGTTTTCTTTTAAAACAGTCAGTCACATGAGCGAGCTACTAACTTTCACATTATGTAAAGTCAGTGTTGGATGGCCCTCACCTGGTGAGTTGGGGCAGTACACTCTGTATCCGGTTGTCACAAAGGACCAAGTATCTGAGACCGTGAAGGTTGGCCAGCTCTGGGGGGATGGAGGTGATGAGGTTCCCACCCAAATAAAACATCTTCAGACTGCATCAGATCAGAGAAAATTGTTTTTCTTCATACTTGGAATGACAGGGAACATTGCTAAATTAACATACAGATATAGGATCTTTATTTGAACCAGTTTTCTACAGCATAAAAATAATCCTGCAGCAACAGGAAATGTGATTTATTATGTGGATTGTATATAATGCACAATGTTCAAAGATCAATAATGGCCAAACAGTTTGAGTCTAAATCCAGAAGAAGCATGTGGGTTCAAAGATCCCTGAGAACCAGCTGTATTGGACTGAGTGATCTGTTTGTTTTTGGAGAACCGCTGTGATAAGTTTACACACATGCACATTCTACACTCTTGAACACCTCCAGAACACCTGCCAACTTTCTCTGATAAAGCTGACAATAGAAGAAAGAGAGAGGAGATAGAGGGAGACTTAGCTAAGAATTTAACTCCAGTGTTTGACAATTTTATGTCAACGGAAGAGACAGAAGAAGAGAACAGATGATTGTAAAAGAACTCTGATTGTAAAACGTATTCTCTTTTTAGAGAGAGAGAGAGAGAGAGAGAGAGATCCTATGATAAAGGTCAAGAGGGGAGGCCTTATGATGCAAAGCACAGCTGCTAACTTAGCTACAATACAGTCTGAAACTGCTATAGGCTTTTGGGTGGTGTCCAATGGACCTTTTCATCCTGTCTTTATTCTATACATTATTCACTCTGTTACAAATCCTAAACCCCCATTTTCCTCTCACGGTGCCAGTTCCCCACTGTGGCAAGGCAATATGTCAAATGACCTGGTTTTGTAACATGGCACACAGCCAGCCAGACAGGCTAAGCCACACTGATGAGCCGACTCCAAAGATGTGTCAATGCAGCAACAAGATGGAGGAGACTATGGGCTCCTGTACCATCATGCAGGACATAATCAGGAACCACATGCTCATGTGAAACCTATCTGGGTGAATACAGCAACAATATTTTATACTAACTTACTTGCCCGTTATCTTAACCCTCATTATCTAGTTCCTGCATGCACACCATGAAATTACGGCTGCAGTTCTGGAGCCCCAGTCATTTCATTAAGACAGCAACAGAGCTAAATATCCTAGCCTACTACTGCATAATGGTTATTATGAGCATGCTATTATCAGGTAGGGCAGCAAGTAGCCTAGCAGTTAAAGAGTGTTGGGCCACTAACTGACAGGTCGCTGGTTCGAATCCCTGAGCTGACTAGTTGAATAATCTGCTAATGAGCCATTGAGCAAGGCACTAAACCCTAATTGCTCCTATGACTCGTTCTGGATAAGTGTTTGCTAAATGCCGAAAATGTAAATTATATTTGATAAGGGGAACATAACCTTGATATTGGGTAGTAGTGTGATGTTGTTCCCCTAGATTTCCCCCTTTGTGTATGGGTGGTCCTCTGTAGCTCAGCTGGTAGAGCACGGCGCTTGTAACGCCAAGGTAGTGGGTTCGATCCCCGGGACCACCCATACACAAAATGTATGCACGCACGACTGTAAGTCGCTTTGGATAAAAGCGTCTGCTAAATGGCATATGATTATTATTATAGATGATGCACCAAATTGCACACAAGGACAGTTCAAGTAGGCCAGGTCAAGAGGGGATGTTAATAATAATGAAATGTGTTTTCTTTATTTAATTACAGCTGCATAGCTAATGTTATTTTTTGGTGTACAAACATTTTTATATATCTATATTGTAAATACACCTAATTGTAAAAGTTTTGTATATTTTGGTTTGGTCCATCGCGGGTTATCTGTACTTAGTACCCTATTATTGTTCTCTTTTGCCTGACCTTCAACTAGCAAGGTGCCCGAGAGCTGTGGCTGCACCAAGGGCTAACATATTGTGTTGTCTCTTCGTGTACAGGTCGAATAAAAATGATCCAACCATCAGAATTCCAGTTGTGGCAGTGTCCTAATTAAAAGTACACAACGCAGAACGAACCACGCTACAATATTGCAATTTCTTTATTCACATTTGAGTGTCCCAAAGATGGGTTATTAGAAGCTAAGAGCTTAGAAGCTCACAAGCTTAAAGCTCATCATAAGTTTCAACAACCTCACTTCGTCATGCATAGCTGTATACAGATAGTTGTTTGTTAAATGTCCGCCTTTATATTAAGTGGCTATAAAACTTATGATTACATGGTAATTACATGGTTTACTGCCGTGTGGGTAGTTAGTTGCATTGTAACACATACCGTTAGTCTACATTGTTAAAACTCTGTTACCGCTATGATGTATCCGTAGTCTATTTTACCTGGTAACATTTTCTATCTCTATGGGGATAGCTTTGAGTCTGTTACCCCCAAGAGACAGATATTTTAATCGCTGCAGTTTTAGAAACTGAATGGGCACCTCTTCAAATATGTTCACACTGAAGTTCAATGTGTCTATCTGCATGGACCCAAATTCATTTGGGAACGAAAATTCGTTCAAACGTTTGTTCTTGGCTATGAGTGTTTTGAGGTTTGACAAACATTGAATGTCCTCACAGAGAACCGTTAATCCATTTTTGCTCATATCCAGAACTTCCAGTTTGGAGTATAGACATACTGAAGCGGGAAACACTGTCAGTCGGTTGTTGTACAGGTAGAGTTGTTGGGTCACTCCTCCGTTCGTCATCGACAGTGTCCAAATTTAAACTCTCCAGATTCAGATGGGACATGTCCAAAATGCAACCCCCCTGATCAACTGTTGCAAATAGCTCCATATTCAATTCCAATGCTATCCAGCTAGTTCAAACATATGAATGAATTACAATGTGATTTAAAAAAGCGTAAGGTCTTTCAGTACTGATCACGACCGGATAAAGCCTCTTTATGCAGTCACACGACAGACATCACATGCACAGCTGTCACATTTGCACCAAATTGACATGTAGTCGGTGTTACAAGGCTGGTCAAGTGTTACAGTCTCCGCCCCCAGTTTAAATTAACCCGTGTATGCCTGCTTGCTCCCGTGCCACAGAATGTCTCCATGTCCAGATATCGAGCTTGCGCGCTCGTGTGGATGCTTTTCACATTGAAATACATGGTCAATTAACTTTGCAATTGGAAACCCCAGCTATCATTTCTGTTAGCCTACGAGGCCGGGGGTGTTAAGCATATCCCAGTTTAGGTCATCAAGCAGTACGAACTCTGAGGATAGATGGGGGAAATCGATTCTCATATGGTGTCCAGGGCACAGCTGGGGGCTGAGGGGGTCTGTAGCAAGCGGACAACAGTGAGAGACTTATTTCTGGAAAGGTGGATTTTTAGAAGTAGGAGCTCAAACTGTTTGGGCACAGACCTGGATGGTATGATAGAGCTCTGCAAGCTATCTCTACAGTAGATTGCAACTCCATCATAAAATACATGTGAAATGATATAATGACCATTATAAACGGGGTGGTTCGAGCCCTGAATGCTGGCTGATTGGCTGAAAGCCATGGTATGAGATCATATATCACGGGTATGACAAAACATTCATTTTTACTGTTCTAATTACGTTACTAACCAGTTTATAATAGCAATAAGGCACCTCAGGGGTTTGTGGTAGGGCTGTATCCAGGCACTCTGCTGTATCCAGGCATTCTGTTGTGCATAAGAACAGCACTTAGCCGTGAAATATTGGCCATAGACCACATCCCCTCCTGCCTTATTGCTTAAGTATCGAATAAACACATACACACACACACACATTCAGTCAAATGTGTATCAATAACAATTTGCAGAACCATTTCAGTAGGTCTATTAAATGTATTTATTGACATGTATAAAGCTTGCATACCTTTTTGACAATATAGTAGTCTTAATAATCAACAGGGAGTAAATGTTTTACTAAAAGACTACTGTAACAGCGAACAAAGTGAGTTGGTATTATTCTAAAATTGAGACAATAACACATAACAATAAAAATAAACACAGGTTTTTAACTTCAATTAGACCATACATGGTTTCATAGTGACAGCCATTGCTCTAAGAGAATGACAGCAGGATGTCCCATAGGTCTTAGTGAACATTTAAGGCACTGAATACCACACATTATAAAGACATTGAAGTCAAATATAGACATACAGGACATAGACAGTTCTAAACAAAGAAAGGAAAGCTCAAGTCCAAGCTGTGAACCTACTTTCTAAAAGTTACTACACATACTGTACTTCAGGTATCTTGCATTTGAACTTTGGTTTCAGTAATGCCATCTAAAATGTTTTTTAGAGGTTGTTTTGGCAGTTTTTCCCAATCCTTGTGCCGAACAAAGTCATCCAATCAAAGCACCTATATCCTGAGAGACCGACATGCATCAGCTTCCAAAAGAAACATCAACGATCAAATGAATTGCAGTAATGTTGGCAAAGCATGCACAGATTATGTATGTCTCAGACGGACCAGACAATTGTGTATTTCAAACTAGTAGGAGGGACCCATAGCACTTGAGTACTTGTGTTATCAAATACTGTTATCCTGTTCATTACAATCCAAAACTAAATTTCATCCACTCCATCAATATATTTTTCTAGGTAGTCCATGTCTGCAGCATCCTTGAAATATTTTACCCCGAACATTCTAGAATTGATCAATGTTATTGCTGGTTTTGAGAAGGAGACACAAGCGTTATCACAAACTCTCCTAGCAATACAGTACTGTCACTACAGTGATTCAAACAAGCACCATATATGTGTTTTGGTAGCCTGGATCCATACTGAATTCTTCAGTTTCACTTCACAATCCAATTCAGTATCCAGGATTGTGTTTTGGCATTATATTAATTGTATGGAGTAATAACTCTACAACCCCATGATAGAAAAGCCATTTGTAAATAGATGGACAACATTACCTCATCAGTGCAGACATGTAGCCTACAGATTGAACCCTAGCATCATCACTTCACTTGAAAAACTAGGAAACCCTGCACACATCTAATCATAGATTATTGTCATATTTTTGGTGCATAGACCAGAAAATAGAGATCGAAAAAATATTATTGTCTTTCACTGCAAAGACTGAGTGCGGACCTTCCTCATTTTCCTTTTCCTAACAGATTGAACCCTGGCACCATCAGATATTATGGGTCAATGGGTTTTACTGTATATATGATATGAGTAGTGACACTGCCAGGCAAGTGCAATCACACTGTTGATGAATTTATAATGGCATTCAGGCACATTTACAATTCAGCCATGTGTTCATCTTTGATGTGATTTACTGGCCCTATAAAATACCCAGGTGTCTGGAATAGCACCCTGTATGGTCAATGCATTTGATAAGACTTTCTCGCTGAATTGCTTATCTCAATCCTCTATGATGTGGTTGGTATGTGACGTGGCAACTATGAAGTCATTTTCTTCTAAAAGTAGTTATTTACAACTTGTGCTTTCTTTATAGCGCCAAGTCACAAACTCTTGTCTTTTCTACAGATGAGCTAATTTGACTGGCAGAAACAGCAACAAAAACAACAAATCAACTAAAAATAATGAAATTATCAACCCACCACTAGGTGATGGGGATTCTTGCCAAGGCTTGGGAGTGTTACTCAAATAGGATAACAGTACTGTGTTTGTAGGTACACATAATTCAACTAGTCTCCCCTCTACACAATAATATACATTGGTACAGTTTAAAAAAATCATAATAATGAACATTGTAAAATATAAAAAGAATAGTGATGCTCACTTTCATCTTTTCCACAGTTTCCTAACAGGAGTTAAATGAACAAGATTATTGGCTACTGTAGTACAAGTACCGTTATGGTACACAGTGTATATAGTATGGGTTCATATAGTTTTTCCCCTTTCAATTACATTAGCTGCTCTTGATTGAGCTTGCCTGACACAATGGAACCAATGGAATAGTCCCAAATGTGCAAACACTGCTCATCTGCACCCCAGGCAGGCTCAATCAAATGCTCTTAGTATTAAAAAGAAAGCAAAACCCAGGTCTGATGTACAGTAAAGATGCAGCCAAAAAGTGAGACATACCTAGCAGCCTGGGCATGTAAACTATGCCAAATATAGGACCTGATTATTACAGTAATTGACTCATAAAGTTCTAAGTACAGGTGTGTTTGTTGTATAAGTACACAGACTCATTGACCTATACTGTTACTTAAAGGGGCAATCCAAAGTTTAAACAGCCACTCTCCGTGTCCACTCCTCCTCTGTCATCTCTTGGTCAGCACCTTCAGTCTTCTCCACAGCAGGCACCTTCTTTGTGCCTGTAGGGAGGGAGGAATAGAGAGAGAGAGAGTCAGAGAGAGAGAGAGAGAGAGAGGGAGAGAAAGAGATAAAGAGAGGAGGGGGGGACATGGAGTGAGAAACAAACCATTATGGACAGAGAGAGTAACAAAAAGACAGAGATAAAGCGAGGGAAGAGACAGACATAAATAGAGAGACAGAGAGAGAGAAAGAGAGAAATAACATAATTAGAGCAAAATCCCCACACACTATGACCCAGATAAGTAAGGGCCTACTATAAGGGCAGGTGTGTGACAGCTAGTCTCACCTTCGCAGGTCACAGCTGTGCAGACCCAGTTCCCACAGGCACAGACACAGCGGTTACACTCCACCCGAGTCTCTGCCCCGTCCTCATAGGTCTCATCCTCCAGGACACACTCTACAGGAAGCAAGAAGTGGATAACAGGAAGTCAATGGACATCACAGGAAATTACGTATTGAGCAGTAACAGCACAGAGTTTTCAAACCCAGAGATCAAAGTGGCCAATACTTTCGGGTGCGCCTTGCAGTCTCAAATCAAATCAAATCGCATTTGTCACACGCGCCGAATTCAACTGGTGTAGACCTTACAGTGAAATGCTTACTTACAAGCCCTTAACCAACAATGCAGTGTTAAGAAAAATAAGTGTTAAGTAAAAAATAGATAAGTAAAAGTAAAAATAACAAATAATTAAAGAGCAGCAGTAAAATAACAGTAGCAAGGCTATATACAGGGGGTACCGGTCCAGAGTCAGTGTGCGGGGACACAGGTTAGTCGAGGTAATTGAGGTAATATGGACATGTAGGTAGAGTTAAAGTGACTATGCATAGATAATAAACAGAGAGTAGCAGCAGCGTAAAAGAGGGGGTGGGGGGGGGACAATGCAAATAGTCCGGGTAGCCATTTGATCAGCTGTTCAGGAGTCTTATGGCTTGGGGGTAGAAGCTGTTAAGAAGCTTTTTGGACCTAGACTTGGCGCTCTGGTACCGCTTGCCGTGCGGTAGCAGAGAGAACAGTCTATGACTAGAATCTTTGACAATTTTTAGGGCCTTCCTCTGACACCGGCGGGAGTCTCTGGGGTTGGGGTTTCAGTTCCGGCTCGGTAGCATCCCTCCCGATATTAGCGAGCCCTCCCGTTTCCCGGTTTCTCCGCGCATGAGTCGCAGTGGTAACCTGTCTGGCCAAAGTACAGGCAATGTCCCAGGCACAGACGTCTCTGCTTCTCCATTTTAGACAAGCGCGCATTGCGTCATCCCTCTCTAGTGCACCCTCTCACGACGCCGATTGTCTACCCGCACCGAGAGGTCGACGAAGCTGTCCAGTCGCTCAGCCAGCTCCCTGAAGGCGAGTTTGTCCTTCATCCCCTCCAATAGCCCCTGCGCGTAAAGGACGACCAGGGCGGCCTCCTCCCCATCCTGCCTCTCGAGCCCGGGTCCGGAACTCTGCGGAGTAGTCCGCCACCGAACGGTCACCATGCCGACAGGCCGTGAGCCGCCTCCCGGCCTCGTGCCCTGAGAGGTGTCGAACACCAATGCGCTACGATACTGTACTGCCTCCGCCTGGTCCATATTGGCTCTGTTTTCTGTAAGGGTTGGTGTGAGGTATGACCCAGGTGCCGTGCAGGATAGACAGTAGGCAGTAGGCAGAGATGGTGAAACAAGGATCTTTACTGGTGGTCCCAAAACCAGGATACAAAATAACGGACTTGTCACGATAAAATAAAGGAGGAGCAAATTGGTCTCCAAAACCAGGCTGACAGCAAACATACAAAATACTAACTACGACTGAAAACAACAATGAAACAGGGAGAACACTTCTCAAGTACCTGTACATATGTCTCGCGATCAGACACTGATTAGTACTGTTTGGCATCGAGAAACTAGCAGAGAAAACAGAGCAAGGGAACACAGGGAAGTGAGGGCATAAATACACAGGTGAACAGTTAGACACAGGTGACACCAATAGGATAATAATTAGTCCAGACTGTGAGTGAGGAGGTGCCTAAGGTTGTCGGAGGATGACACCTAGTGGGTCGCTCCGGAACTGCGACCCCCTCCTGTAACACATGGGTCCCCAAATCTTTACAAAGTTCTACAGTTGCACCATCGAGAGCATCCTGACCGGTTGCATCACTTCGTGGTATAGCAACTGCTCGGCATCCAACCGTAAGGCGCTACAGAGGGTAGTGTGTACAGCCTAGTACATCACTGGGGCCAAGCTTCCTGCCATCCAGGACCTCTATACCAGGCAGTGTCAGAGGAAGGGCCAAGAAATGGTCAAAGACTCCAGTCACCCAAGTCATAGACTGTTCTCTCTGCTACCGCACAGCAAGCGGTACCAGAGCACCAAGTCTAGGTCCAAAAGGCTCCTTAACAGCTTCTACCCCCAAGCCATAAGACTGCTGAACAACTGATCAAATGGCCACCCGGACTATTTACATTGACACCCCACACTGAGCTAAGCACAAGTTCATTAGCAACATCATCTAACACTTACCCATGTAATTAAATACATTTCTGAAATAATGCCCCTAACGATGTGGTTACATCCACTTTGAAGAAAGTTTAGTTTTTACTGTGCTGTAGTACACATTAAAGGAGCGGTTTACTTTTTTTTAACCAAATCTTTTAACCATGTTTTTTGCGATTTCACTTGGTTTTGAGAAACGTACCCCACCAGCAATAGACTTCCTCATTGCTCATTCTGCAGTATGGGGGCCATGGATAAACATCAACAAAGGCTCCAAAAACACCCAAATACTTCCTTTCAGAAACGGCAAAGCTCTCACTATAGTGATGCAGGTCTTTAGATGTTGAACACAGTAAAAATACTTTAAAGTACTACTTAAGTCGTTTTTTGGGGGTATCTGTACATTACTTTACTATTTATACTTTTGACTACTTTTACTTTTACTCAAATAATTTTTTTATTTGTCACATACACGTGTTTAGCAGATGTTAGTATGAAAAATGTATGCACTCACTATCTGTAAGTCGCTCTGGATAAGAGCGTCTGCTAAATGACGTAAATGTAAATGTTATAGCGGGTGTAGCGAAATGCTTGTGCTTCTAGCTCCGACAGTGCAGTAATATCTAACAATTTCACAACATATACCCAATACACACAAAAAGTAAGGAATGGGATTTAAGAATATATACATATATGGACAAGCAATGACAGAGCGGCATGGACTAAGATACAGAAGAATATTATAGAATAGAATGCAGTATATACATATGAGATGAGTAGTGCAAGATATGTAAACATTATTAAAGTGACTAGTGTTCCATTTCTTAAAGTGGCCAGTGATTTCAATAGGCAGCAGCAGCCTCTAATGTGCTAGTGATGGCTATTTAACAGTCTGATGGCCTTGAGATAGAAGCTGTTTTTCTTTCTCTCGGTCCCAGCTTTGATGCACCTGTATTGACCTCACCTTCTGGATGATAGCGGGGTGAAAAGGCAGTTGCTTGGGTGGTTGATGTCCTTGATTATCTTTTTGGCCTTCCTGTGACATCGGGTGCTGTATGTGTCTTGGAGGGCGGGTAGTTTGCCCCCGGTAATGCGTTCGGGCAGACCGCACCACCCTCTGGAGAGCCCTGCGGTTGTGGGCGGTGCAGTTGCCATACCAGGCGGTGATACAGCCCAACAGGATGCTCTCAATTGTGCATCTGTAAAAGTTTGTGAGGGTTTTAGGTGATAAGCCACATTTCTTCAGCCTCCTGAACTTGAAGAGACGCTGTTGCGCCTTCTTCACCACACTGTCTGCGTGGGTGGACCATTTCAGTTTGTCGGTGATGTGTATGCCAAGGAACTTGAAGCTTTCCACCTTCTCCACTGCTGTCCCATCGATGTGGATAGGGGGGTGCACCCTCTGCTGTTTCCTGAAGTCCACGATCATCTCCTTTGTTTTGTTGATGTTGAGTGAGAGGTTATTTTCCTGGCACCACACTCCCAGAGCCCTCACCTCCTCCCTGTAGGCGGTCTCATCATTGTTGGTAATCAAGCCTACTACTGTTGTGTTGTCTGCTAACTTGATGATTGAGTTGGAGCCGTGCTTGGCCACGCAGTCATGGTTGAACAGGGAGTACAGGAGGGGGCTGAGCACGCACCCTTGTGGGTCCCCAGTGTTTAGGATCAGCGAAGTGGAGATGTTGTTTCCTACATTCACCACCTGGGGCGGCCCGTCAGGAAGTCCAGGATCCAGTTGCACAGGGCGGGGTTCAGACCCAGGGCCTCGAGCTTAATGATGAGCTTGGAGGGTACTATGGTGTTGAATGCTGAGCTATAGTCAATTAACAGCATTCTTACATAGGTATTCCTCTTGTCCAGATGGGATAGGGCAGTGTGCAGTGTGATGGCAATTACATCGTCTGTGGATCTATTGGGGCGGTAAGCAAATTGAAGTGGGTCTAGGGTGACAGGTAAGGTAGAGGTGCTATGATCCTTCACTAGTCTCTCAAAGCACTTAGTGATGTCAGAGGTGAGTGATACAGGGCAATAGTCATTTAGTTCAGTTACCTTTGCTTTCTTGGGTACAGGAACAATGGTGGCCCTCTTGAAGCATGTGGGAACAGCAGACTGGGAAAGGGAGAGATTGAATATGTCCATGAACACACCAGCCAGCTGGTCTGCGCATGCTCTGAGGACGCGGCTATGGATGCCGTCTGGGCCGGCAGCCTTAAGGGGATTAACATGCTTAAATGTCTTAATCACGTCGGCCATGGAGAAGGAGAGGCCACAGTCCTTGGTAGTGGGCCTCGTCAGTGGCACTGTGTTATCCTCAAAGCGAGTGAAGAAGGTGTTTAGCTTGTCTGGAAGCGAGACATCGGTGATGGCGATGTGGCTGGTTTTCTTTTTGTAGTCCGTGATTGTCTGTAGACCCTGCCACATACATCTCGTGTCTGAGCCGTTGACTTTGTCTGATGTTTTGCCAGTTGAATTGCCTTGCGGAGTGAGTAGCTACACTGTTTGTATTTTGCCATATTCCCAGTCACCTTGCCATGGTTAAATGCGGTGGTTTGCGCTTTCAGATTTACGTGAATGCTGCCGTCTATCCACGGTTTCTGGTTAGGTAGGTTTTAATAGTCACTACTCCACTACGTAAATTGCCATGAAGTATTGGGAGAAAGGGCCTCTTTGTTAACAAAGGAAGTCTTCCCGCCAAGACTCCAACATCCAAAAGTGGATAATGAAACAATATTCCTACTTAAAAGAATGTGGGAAATGGTTGGTGGGGACTTAAAGAACAATTGTGTCAAATTCGTTACTATGTTGTGATGTCATTAAAGACGGTGGAACAACATAACTGTATCTCTGGGGGTGTACACTTCCCTGTTATGAGGTTTGCATCTAATTGATGTATAAAACAAATGATTAAGTATAATAATACTTTTGTGTAGATAACAATGTGATTTTAGCATTCTAGATGAGATTATTGTTTTCCATATTGATTTGTTCTCAGTCAGTGGCCACGCCCAGATGAGCACAAACATGATGGAACGCCCCTTTTACCCCGAGTGCATAAATAGCCTCGTGACGAAATTCACCTCAGACCAGCAGATGTGAAGCGTGAGCTAAA
Source organism: Coregonus clupeaformis (assembly GCF_020615455.1). Taxonomy (NCBI): domain Eukaryota; kingdom Metazoa; phylum Chordata; class Actinopteri; order Salmoniformes; family Salmonidae; genus Coregonus; species Coregonus clupeaformis. The sequence goes on along the minus strand of NW_025534376.1, from coordinate 41,356 downwards.
CATTGCAAATGGTTGAATTTCTACCAGACCAGGAAGCCCCATGGCTTAAAATGGTTGACACTCTACAAGACCAGCGGACGCTACAAAATGATTTAAAACTACAATTACCATTACCAAAGGAAGACCAAGCATACTACGGTATAAGCCGGATGTTGCAAATGGTTTAATTTCTACAAGACCAAGAAGCGTGAAGCTGAAGCTACACGTTACAAAATGGTTAGACCAGAAAGACCAGAAAACGTGAGACATTAGTCCACACATTTGAAATTGAGAAATTCTGAAACTCTCAACCTCTACACGAGGTGAAGAAGACAATGCACTAGACCTTATCATTTCAGTCTGCAGCTGGCATGTATAGTCGTCTAGAGAACTTTCACTAAAGACACAAGTTGGAAAGGACAATCCCTCTCAGACAACCGCTGGTACATCTGAAGTATCCATTCTAACCACTACTACGACCAGAAACTCTCCGAAGTCATTGGGATCTCTGGTGGGCAAACATGAGTCCTACATCATCAACTCAACTACGAGGACAGCAACACGTAAATACATGTTGCATTTCTAATCCGAATGAACGATTATTAGGGTTCATAAGTATTATGATTACTGTGAGCGTAGTTTCCAAAGTAACTACGATAGTTTGAATCTCTGATTCCCTTCCACACTGACCCTCCTTCTACCCAAGCATTCATACTATTGTTAGTCCAGTCCACTAGGGACCTGTTTTCATTGTATTACGTTAGTAATCAATAACCTATGTGTGTGTGTGTGTGTGTTTTTATTGTGTAATTATTTTGTTGGTAAATAAATAATTAAGCCAATTTGTGTATTGCTGAATCATCAATAAGGTTAGGGTTCTTGCATGCTCAAGGATTATGCGACGTTCAGAATGAGACTGATAAGAGGTAATTATTTAATAAGTGACTGTTATCGATATATATAACATATATATTTTAATTCAGGAGACGGTAACTCGTTAAACAACTTCTTCCGTGGTGCCCCAAATTCCTAATGAGTTAATTGTTACATGATTAATTTAATCGAGTGACAATTAAACATGGTAAGGTGATTGGATAAATAACAGTCATACATTAAAGTAAGTTACGTCACGATAAAATGAATCAAACCAATGTAAAACACATGTTAATTCACAGTACAAGCTCTGGATTAGTCTCTTTGTGCAAGAGATCATCACATTAACATACACAACTTTCCCCTTGGTTTGTAACACCAAATAGTTGTTTTGTGAGATAAGGGAAGGCATTAATGGTGTGTAAATGCTACAGGTGACAGAGACTATATTAGCACTGCATGTGCAAGCAGCCAAAGTGTCAACAGAAGTATAACAATTAAAGGGTAATGTTGAGCTGAATCTCAGGAGTGAGTCAAATAACTACACTTCCCTGAGTGCACCAGCAGCAGCAAACCGGCTGCTTGTCACCTGATCAGTCATTTTCACTGATTTGGAGCACCTGTGAAGGCATGGAGGGGCTCAGTCATTCAGAAGAACAAACTTCAGAGAGAAGACTCCAAGTTCACTCACAGGTTCAGTCCAAAGACGCCAATGGTAAAAGGCTTAAATGGTTAATTCATTTAAGTTATTTAGAATGTTTATTTAAATGTTTAAACTAATTTAAGTTCATTAAAATGTTTAATTAAAATTGTAACTTTTTGTTCTGTCTTTTAAAGGTTTACAACCTAATTTACTGGCTAATTTACTGGCTAATTTACTGGACAGACCAATCAACTGAAAGCAAACTAAAAATAAAAAAGATTGAGTCAGAAATTTGAGTTGTCCCTGTGTCCTTTGGATGGTGAACAAGAGGAGGACTTGACAGTTGTAAACCACGCGGAGCGGCCTGGCCCTGAGGATAAACGGCTTCAGATCCAGAAATAAGCTGTTGACGCAGAGAAAGTCAAGATGGCGGAAGATGTCCTGGGGAAGTCGGTCCAGCAGCTCAAAAAGGAGAGGACCACTGCAAAAAGCAGCTTCACCAGACAAGCCAACTTCATTTCAAGAGGAGCAAGCAGCATGCTTCAAGTGGAGTTAAAGGAGGAATTCGCTAAGCTTTCAGATTGTTTCAGAAAGATGCTCGATGCCAACGATGACTACAGAATTGGACTGGAGGCTGACATGACTGAGGATAAGGAACCAGGTCTTAATGAACAGCAAGAGGCTGACATTGATAGATCTGTAAATGAAGGTGAAACAAAGTTGGCGGAGATAAGATACATTGTTCAAACAAACCTGTGGTCGAGGTATGGAAGGAGTGAACTTCTTGTGGCAATCCTGGAAGCAGAAAAAGCCAATGATAAAGTGGCTGATGTACCTGTGGAAAGTGCCAATTTGGAGGACTATGAAGTGCACCTCGCTCTCTTGGACAAGAGAATAAAAGAGGCCATCTCAGCAATGTCAACATGGGAGCGATGGATCCCTGTAGAATTAAAGGACGAATTAGATGGAAGAGTCAAGGATGTAAGAGCATTCTACTACAGGCTTGAGTTAAGGAGACCTGAATTTGCCACTGCACGGACGATCAATGAGCAAGGCACAGGAGGGAAACTACAACCCCAAACGGCAACATCCACACCAATAGTGAGAATCAAGCCAATCTCTACCTATCTTCAATGGAAGCAAGAGAGAATATCACAGATGGAGGAAAGACTGGGAAAGGCTGCAAAAGCAGGGAGAGCCATCCGGATCAACTGAAGTTAAGAAAATTCAACTCCTGGAGAGTGTGGATGACAAAATGTCAAAAGACCTCAGACTTTCAACCTACACCACTGCCGATGACATGTTCGGAGTCCTGGAGAACAGGTATGGCAACAAGTCAACCATCATAGTGGAAATCCTGGAAGAGCTGGAGAAGATGCCACATGTGAAAGGGAACCAACCAAGAAAGGTCATTGATCTCATACAGTCAGCGGAGAAGGCTCTAGCAGATCTCACAGAGTTAGGAAACTCTGGAGCCATAAATAACCCACTGGTAATTAGATCCATTGAAAGCAAGTTGCCTGACTTCATTAAAAGAGACTGGGTGATGTTCATGGTTGAACCCAGAAACAATGTCACATCAGACAACCACTTTGTCATGCTCTTGAAGTTCCTGAAAAGTCAAGAAGAAATACTAGAGAGACTCGAACAACTCAGAACTGTGGAGAAGGTGGAAAAATCAGATCGTTTGGACAAGAAGTATGACAGAAAGATTGCCTCAACAAAAACCACAAAGAAAGAAGAGCTTGATGAGGTATGTGGTGTATGTGGTGATAGTGGGCACAACAACAAAATCTTCTTCTGTAGAAAGTTCAAAAGACTTAAGCTACCTGAAAAGAAAACTGTATTGAGAAAGCTGGGAGCATGCAGAAAATGTCTCGGATGCCATGATGAAGATGGATACTGCAGAGACACTTTCCTATGCAGAAACAAAGACTGTAAAAGGGAAGGTGGTGCCCCAGACCACCATTTTTTCCTCTGCCCAAAAGGAGAAGTCAAAAGAGGGGAAGAGAGAAAGAGTGGAAAAGACAGCAAAGGTGAAAGCAAGCTAACGGAGGAACAAGAGGAGATCTTGTCTGAACTTTCCCAGGAAATGGCAGATCGATGCAGAAAGGCTTTCACCAACACCAACAAAACCGCAGTGACACTCTGCTTCAGGCCAGTCTGAGCTACCGCAGAGAAATGGGCTCTCTGAACTTCCTGTCATCATGATGTTGATGCAAGTCACAGCAAACGCAGGGCAGAAGATTGGGACTTTAATTGACCTTGCTTCAGACACAAACTACATTACCCATAAGGCTGCTGAAAGACTGGGGTTAAGACATGAGAAGATAACTTTAGTTGTGCATGGGGTTGGTGATATGACCATGGAGGTGAACACACAAAGGTATCTCCTCAAAGTCAGAGTCAAGACACCTAAAGGGACAGAGAGAGCTCATGAAATGGTCTGCTACGGCTTGGATGAAATCGCCAGAGTGCATCAAGTAATTGAACCTGAGAAGTTGAAAAAATTCTTCCCAGAAGTCAAACTTACAGAATTGGAAAGGCCAGAAGAGGTTGAACTTCTCATTAGCCACCGAGAGGGAAGACTCGCGGGTAAAAATCATCGGAGACCTCGTCTTGTGGGAGGGTCCATTGGGGAAAACAGTGGGTGGAGCACATCCCGACTTATTTGAAGAAGTGGAGGTTGCAGCATATGAGTCCAAAACACACTTCGCTCGCTCCATGAGGACAGCAGCTGTCAAATATCAAGAAATCACAAGTCCAACAACTGACACAGCCCAGCTACAGCAGGAGGCTGTGACTCAGACCAAATTTACAGCTGCCAGTAACCGTGAGTTCCTTGAGTGGTGGCACTGGGACAGCATCGGAGCTGCATGTGAGCCAAGATGTGGAGGATGCCGATGTGGAAACTGTCCACCAGGAGGAAAGGAAATGACCCTGGCAGAGGAAAGGGAACTGGAGATCATTAAAGAAGGCCTCACCTACAAGAAGGGGGATGCTCACACACCGGCTCCACATTGGGATGCAAAGTATCCTTGGACGGTAGATCCAGCCTCTCTCCCGAACAACAAAAGTGCAGTCCAGGCTTGTTTCTTAAGGATGGAAAAGCAACTAAGCAGAGAGCCAGACTGGAAAGTCGCATATGCTACCCAGATCCATGAAATGGTCGAGCGAGGCGCAGCCATAAAACTCACCAACAAAATCATGGACGAGTGGAACGGACCAGTGTGGTACGTAAGCCACCTGGTGGCACCAAACCCTAATTCGGTGACAACACCAGTTCGTATTGTATGGAATAGTAGCCAGAAATACAAAGGCGTGGGTATGAATGATCTTATTCTGAAGGGACCAGACGTTCTCAACCCTATAAGAGCTGTCTTGCTGAGGTTCAGAGAAGGGACGTATGCATCTCTAGGAGACATCAAAAAGATGTACAACTCTGTATGGCTGGAGGAGCGTGAGATGCATCTTCACAGGTTCCTCTGGAGGGACAGCCCAGATGAAGAGATAAGTGAATATGCAAAACCAGAGTCAACATTGGGGACAGACCTGCTGGTTGCATTGCTCAGTTGGCTATGAGGGAAACAGCTCGCCTGCCCAACTTTCTTCACTTGGAGGATGAGCGCAGAGTCATTGAAGAGGACAGTTATGTGGATGACCTCTTAACCTCCCAAAATGACCTGAATAAACTTGACAAAATCACAGCAAATGTCGAAGAGATCTTGAAAGCTGGAGGGTTCTTCCTCAAACCATGGGTCCGGTCAGGGCAAAGTGGGAGGCAAGGAATGGAGATGGAGGTTCTAACAAAGACACAAAGTAAAACCTTAATTCTTCCAAATCAAATGAGGGACGAAGACAACAAAGCCTTGGGTATTGGCTACCAAATGGATGAAGACAAGCTCTACAAAAGTAAAAAGAAGATGAGAGTTGGAAAAAATCTTCTCAAGGAGGAGGTGAGAACTGAGACACCTAACCCACTGACTAGGAGGGCTCTCTTAAGCCAAGTGGCTGGACTGTACGACCCAATTGGCTTAGTTACACCTGCCAAACAGAAGGGAGCAATTCTTGTTCGAAAAGCATTCCAAGAGGGAGGGGGTGGGAAACTAACCCAAGAAACCTGGGACCAACCTCTCTCAGAAAGCCTCAGAGAAGAAGCCATCCAGCTTTTTGAAGAATATGTGCAGCTTGGAGAGGTGAAATTCCACAGGAGCCTCACACCAGCTGGCTGGGAAAGGAAACCTTGGGGCATCACATTCTCTGATGGAAGTGACAAAACCTATGGAGCTGTGATGTACTTAAGATGGGAGACAAGTCAAGGCACTAAAGTTCGATTCGTTGAATCAAAAGCCAAGCTGACACCCCTAGATCAGAAGGGAGAAGCTGTAAAAGCTGAGATCTGTGGTGCTGTCTTCGCAGCCAGGATCAGGAAGTATGTGGAAAAGCATGCTCGAATGAAGATCGAGAGATGGTTCCATCTACTTGACAGTCAAACGGTCTTGGGAGCCATTCAAAGAGTCAGTTATGGGTACAAAACCTTCTTTGCAAATAGAGTGGGTGAAATCCAGAAGGCTAGACAAGTGCAAGACTAGTGGTGGATCCGTGGGGATCTAAACATAGCTTACATCATAACAAGAGGGGGTGCTCCTGAAGATTTGAAGGAGAATTCCACATGGCAAAATGGACCAGAGTTCCTAAAGTGGCCAGTGGAGGAGTGGCCTATAAAATCAGCTGGAGAGGTTGCAGCTCATGCCAGGGAGAGTGTAAACAAGCTCCAGAGGAAGGCATTCTCAGGTGCATTAACAAGAGCTCAAGCAAGAAGTAGTCAGCAGAAAGAAGACCTACAAGGCACTCAGGAAAGTCCAAAGAGTGAAACTCAAGAGGGAATACCTGTGGTAAACCCAACTCTTCTTGGAAGGAAGCCCACTGGCTGGGTTAAAGATCTTGTGGAAGTAAGAAGATTCAGTAGCCTGTCCAAACTGGTGAGAGTCGTTGCCTGGGTTTGTCTAGCAGCCAAGCAGTGGCTGAAGAGGAAGGGCCGGGCCCCTAAACAGGCAAAGAGGGAGGTAAGATCACCCAAGCAAGCTGTGCTGACTGTCAAAGAACATGAAGATGCACTCAAAGACCTTTTCCTCGCACCACGAGGAAGGTACAGATTTTTCAGACACAACTCTAAGCAGACTGACAGTGTACAAAGATGTGAACTCTGGGCTGCTAGTTTGTGGAGGGAGAATTCAGGCATTCAATGAAGATAAGACAGCAGTGCCAGTTTTACCCTTTGAAGCATGGGTGTCTACACTGCTGGCACAAGAATCCCACAAACCAAACCACGAGGGAGTGACGGGAACCCTTCTCCGGATGAGGAAGAAAGCCTGGGTAATAAAAGGCCGTAGACTTGCCAAGAAAATGGTTGACAGCTGTGTGGTCTGCAGGAAAAACAAGGCAAAACAGTGTCAACAAATCATGGCTGACCTGGCTCTAGAGCGAACAGGCCCAGCTGCACCTTTTGAATTCACCACCATGGACCTGTTCGGCCCTTATGAAGTGAAAGATGAGGTCAAGAAGAGAACTAGACTCAAAGTATGGGGAATAGTCTTCTGCTGCATGGCTTCCCGAGCCATACACACTGAAGTGGTGAGTGACATGTCATCTGAAGGATTCCTGCTAGCCTATCAAAGGTTCACTTCACTGAGAGGACACCCCAGGAAACTCTGGTCAGACCCTGGCACCAACTTTGTGGGAGCCAAACCCGCACTTCAAAAATTCCTTAACCAACTAAACAAGTCTGAACTTGAAGACACAGCTGCCAAGCATGGTACAGAATGGTCATGGAAGATCCACCCTGCAGACTCTCCCCATAGGAATGGTGCCGCAGAGGCAGCTGTCAAAGTAGTGAAGCGGGCGTTGAGCAACCTTGGTGGAGATGGTGTTTTCACGTGGGGAGAATTCCAAACTTTTCTCTTCATGGCATTCAACCTTGCTAATGAGAGACCCATCGATGCAAGAACTCAAAGCAGAGAAGATTGTGTAGAGTACATCACCCCCGAATTCTCTGCTTTTAGGACGTACTCAATCCAAAGGGGAGACCCTGGCGATTTCCAGTTTGATGGCTACCCTTACAAAAGACTTAAACATATTCAAGCAGAGTTAAGCCATTTCTGGAAGAAGTGGAGCCAATTGGCTGGACCTAATCTGTTCATAAGGAACAAATGGCACACCAAAGAGCGAAATGTTGCTGTTGGAGATGTGGTCTGGTTGGCTGACCAAAACACCCTAAGAGGACAGTACAAGCTGGCTAGAGTGGTCGGTGTCAATGCTGACAGCAAAGGCATCGTAAGAGATGTGCTTGTGAAGACTTTTCCCAGCTATCCTGTTCACATCACTAAGTCAAACAGCAAAAAAGGGCCCACAAGAGCAAACGGTGAAAGAACGAAGAGGCTTCAAACCAAAATCCCAGCCACAATTCTTCATAGAGATGTCAGACGCCTTGTCATTCTACTTCCCATTGAAGAACAAACAGAGGTGGGAACGGCTTGTGTGACCTCTCTGGATTTGAAAAAACCAGGAGCTCAAGTGGGAGGTGTTGAGCTGAATCTCAGGAGTGAGTCAAAGAACTACACTTCCCTGAGTGCACCAGCAGCAGCAAACCGGCTGCTTGTCACCTGATCAGTCATTTTCACTGATTTGGAGCACCTGTGAAGGCATGGAGGGGCTCAGTCATTCAGAAGAACAAACTTCAGAGAGAAGACTCCAAGTTCACTCACAGGTTCAGTCCAAAGACGCCAATGGTAAAAGGCTTAAATGGTTAATTCATTTAAGTTATTTAGAATGTTTATTTAAATGTTTAAACTAATTTAAGTTCATTAAAATGTTTAATTAAAATTGTAACTTTTTGTTCTGTCTTTTAAAGGTTTACAACCTAATTTACTGGCTAATTTACTGGACAGACCAATCAACTGAAAGCAAACTAAAAATAAAAAAGATTGAGTCAGAAATTTGAGTTGTCCCTGTGTCCTTTGGATGGTGAACAAGAGGAGGACTTGACAGGTAACTTAAGAAGAGAGAGGTGATTTAAAACAAGCATGGAACACATTCTGCGTTTCTGAGTCTATATTGTAAAGAAAATCAATTTCACATACAATTCATTCATCCCTTCATGTTAACACAGAAACTACAAACTGAGGATCTACATAAAAATACATTTGATGAGTGCTCTACAACAAAATCAGTAGCTTCAGTTAGATGTTTAAAACGCTACGGCTCGAAATATAAATAATAATCTGTGGTTAATTTACGTTACAATCAGTCCTTGAGGAATCCTACATCTCATGTTGAAAGTGGCACTCTATTGTAAGTGAACAGCTCAGTGTTTATCGTGTTTGGTACAGGAGAAGTTGGGTTAGTCAGGTCAGTTGGGAGTCATGGAAACTGTCCATCATCCAGTATGTGTTTCAGTGAACTCAAGGTCCTTCCACTTCCTTCTATCCCAGAAGCACTCTCTGCAGCCTGTCGGCCGACACGCCCTTCTCGTCCTCCGACTCAGCGTCGCTCTGCGGGTTGGAGCTGCAGGGAGAGGTGCATTCTGGGGAGCACAGGTAGTGCATGAAGGGTAGCCGATACTTCCCGCAGAAGTCCACAAACTTGATGTGCCTCACACATGAGTCAAAGTACACACCTGAGAGGAAGGAGACAAGTAGCACAACAATATGAGAGCAATACAAATATCTCAAGGTTTGATTTTATTTACAAAGAGGATTTTTGAATATGTTTTATTTGAATCTTTCCTGAAATTATTGAGGAGGACCAGCCTCCTCTTCCTCCATGGACGAGCCTCCTCCACTCACAAATGCTAGTACATAAGTATGTAACCTAAACTTTTCCCCTCTCCTCTACTTACCGGTACATTTAGGGTTGGGACACTTGCTGGCCAGGTCCAGGTAGTGCACCAGGTTTCCAGGCAGGTAATTGGGGTGGTAGGGCAGGTTGCGGGACTTGATGGTCCGTCCGGCCAGCTCCAACAGGGAGGGAGGGCCGTAAGTCATATCCTTGATGAAGCGGACCACCAGGGGGTTGCCGCGAGACTGAGCTCCTGCAGGTGCACCAGGCTGAGGATCTCCCGCGGTAGGTAGGTGAGCAGGTTGTTATGGAGACTGAGGCAGCGCAGGGAGTAGAGTCTACAAACAGACATATTCAGACATGACCGTGAATCATGACTTTAGCTCAGGAGGCTAACACAGTCTTATGACACAAAGGAGACCCAATTTATTTTATTTTAAACAGTCGGTCACATGAGCGAGCTACTAACTTTCACATTATGTAAAGTCAGTGTTGGATGGCCCTCACCTGGTGAGTTGGGGCGGTACACTCTGTATCTGGTTGTCACAAAGGACCAAGTATCTGAGACTGCGAAGGCTGGCCAGCTCTGGGGGGATGGAGGTGATGAGGTTCCCACCCAAATAAAGCATCTCCAGACTGCATCAAAACAGAGAAAAGTGTTTTTCTTCACACTTGGAATGACAGAGAACATTGCCAAATTAACATACAGATATAGGATCTTAATTTGAACCAGTTCATACAGCATAAAAATAATCCTGCAGCAACAGGAAAGGTGAATTAATATGTGGATTATAATTAATATACATTGTTTTTATGGGTTGATACATTTTGCATTAGGGCAAATCAAGTCTGACATCTTACATTGGAATTGACAAATTTTAGAAGCCTTTTCAAACCTTGAATACATTACAAGTTTGCAGGTAGCTTAGTGGGTAAGAAACGCGCCAGTAACCGAAAGGTCGCTGGTTCTAATCCCCGAGCCGACTAGGTGAAAAATCTGTCGATGTGCCCTTGAGCAAGGCACTTAACCCTAATTGCTCCTGTAAGTCGCTCTGGATAAGAGCGTCTGCTAAATGACTAAAAATGTAAATGTATTTCCTGCTATGCAGGAAAGTTCACAGCAACAAAAGAGTGTTCAAATTAAGATCATACAACTGTATTGTCACAGAGAATTTTCCTGCACAGCAGGAAATGCAAACGTGTAGTGTATCCAAGGTTTAAAAACACCTGCTGTGAGAAACTGGTCAAATTACGATATAATATCTGTACATTCACTTCTATGTACCATTGAATTGTTTAGTGTTACAAGGATGATCCCCGAGCCGACTAGGTGAAAAATCTGTCGATTTGCCCTTGAGCAAGGCACTTAACCCTATTGCTCCTGTAAGTCGCTCTGGATAAGAGCGTCTGCTAAATGACTAAAAATAAAAAATAAATAAAAATAAATGATTGAAGTCTGGGCTACTTTTATTCTTAAAATCACAACATACAGTGGAAAAATGTTAGCTAAGAATTTAACTCCAGTGTTTGACAATTTTATGTCAATGGAAGATATACAGAAGAAGAGAAGAGATGATTGTAAAAAGAACCCTGATTGTAAAATGTCTTCTCTTTTTAGAGAGAGTGAGAGCGAGAGAGAGAGATCCTATGATAAAGGTCAAGAGGGGAGGCCTTATGGTGCAAATCACAGCTGCTAACTTAGCTACAATACAGTCTGAAACTGCTATAGGCTTTTGGGTGGTGTCCAATGGACCTTTTCATCCTGTCTTTATTCTATACATTATTCACTCTGTTACAAATCCTAAACCCCCATTTTCCTCTCACGGTGCCAGTTCCCCACTGTGGCAAGGCAATATGTCAAATGACCTGGTTTTGTAACATGGCACACAGCCAGCCAGACAGGCTAAGCCACACTGATGAGCCGACTCCAAAGATGTGTCAATGCAGCAACAAGATGGAGGAGACTATGGGCTCCTGTACCATCATGCAGGACATAATCAGGAACCACATGCTCATGTGAAAACTATCTAGGTAAATACAGAAACAGTATTGATTTTATGCTAACTTATTTGCCCGTTATCTTAACCTTCACTATCTAGTTCCTGCATGCACACCATGAAATTACGGCTGCAGTTCTGGAGCCCCAGTCATTTCATTAAGACAGCAACAGAGCTAAATATTCTAGACTACTACTACATAATGGTTATTATGAGCATGCTATTATCAGGAAGGGTGCCAACGTTGGGTTATTAGGAAGCTAAGAGCTTAGAAGCTCAGAAGTTTAAAAGCTTAAAGCGCATGTAAGTTTCAACAACCTCACTTCGTCATGCATAGCTGTATACAGATAGTTGTTTGTTAGAAGTCCCCCTTTATATTAAGTGGCTATAAAACCTATGATTACATGGTAATTCCATGGTGTACTACAGTGTGGGTAGTTAGTTGCGTTGTAACAAATACCGTTAGCCTACATTGTTAAAACTCTATTAACCGCTATAATGCATCGGTAGTCTGTCTATCTTACCTGGTAACATTTTCTATCTCTGCGGGGATAGCTTTGAGTCTGTTACCCCCAAGAGACAGATATTTTAATCGCTGCAGTTTTAGAAACTGAATGGGCACCTCTTCAAATATGTTCCCACTGAAGTTCAATGTGTCTATCTGCATGGACCCAAATTCCTTTGGGAACGAAAATTCGTTCAAACGGTTGTTCTTGGCTATTAGTGTTTTGAGGTTTGACAAACGTTGAATGTCCTCACAGAGAACCGTTAATCCATTGTTGCTTATATCCAGAACTTCCAGTTTGGAGAATAGACATACCGAAGCGGGAAGCACTGTCAGTCGGTTGTTATACAGGTAGAGTTGTTGGGTCACTCTCCTCCGTTCGTCACCGACAGTGTCCAAATTTAAACTCTCCAGATTCAGATGGGACATGTCCAAAATGCAACCCCCCTGATCAGCTGTTGCAAATAGTTCCATATTCAATACCAATGCTATCCAGGAAGTTCAAACATATGAATGAATTACAATGTTATTTTAAAAAGCATACGGTATTTCAGCACTGATCACGACCGGATAGCCTTGTGCTACTTAGCCTCTTTACTCAATCACACGACAGACCGCACATGCACAGCTGTCACATTTGCACCAAATTGACATGTAATCGGTGTTACAAGGCTGGTCAAGCGTTGGATTCTCCGCCCCCAGTTTAAATTAACTCGTGCATGCCTGCTTGCTCGCGTGCCACAGAACGTCTCCATGTCCAGAAATCGAGCTTGCGCACTCGTGTGGATGCTTTCTAAGCTGTTATCTGTTTTCACATTGAAATACATGGTCAATTAACTTTGCAATTGGAAACCCCAGGTCTCATTTCTATTAGCCTACGAGGAACCATATCTAATATTTTGTAATTGGCCCTACTAGTTTTAGTGGTAAGCCATATGTCCCAAACCCTTTATTTAACCAGGTAAGCCAGTTGAGAACAAGTTCTCATTTACAACTGCTACCTGGCCAAGATAAAGCAAAGCAGTGCTAAAAACAACAGCACGGAGTTACATATGGGGTAAACAAAACATAAAGTCAAAAATACAAAAGAAAATATATATATACAGTGTGTACAAATGTAGCAAGTTATGGAGGTAAGGCAATAAATAGGCCATAGTGCAAAATAATTACAATTTAGTATTAACACTGGAATGATAGATGTGCAAGAGATGATGTGCAAATAGAGATACTGGGGTGCAAATAAGCAAAAATAAATAACAATATGGGGATGAGGTAGTTGGGTGGGCTAATTTCAGATGGGCTGTGTACAGGTGCAGTGATCGGTAAGGCGCTCTGACAACTGATGCTTAAAGTTAGTGAGGGAGATAAGAGTCTCCAGCTTCAGAGATTTTTGCAGTTCGTTCCAGTCATTGGCAGCAGAGAACTGGAAGGAATGGCGGCCAAAGGAGGTGTTGGCTTTGGGGATGACCAGTGAGATATACTGTACCTGCTGGAGCTCATACTAGGGGTGGGTATTGCTATGGTGACCAATGAGCTAAGATAAGGCGGGGATTTGCCTAACAGTGATTTATAGATGACCTGCAGCCAGTGGGTTTGGCAACGAATATGTAGTGAGGACCAGCCAACAAGTGTGTACAGGTCACAGTGGTGGGTAGTATATGGGGCTTTGGTGACAAAACGGATGGCACTGTGATAGACTACATCCAACTTGCTGAGTAGAGTGTTGGAGGCTATTTTGTAAATGACATCGCCAAAGTCAAGGATCGGTAGGATAGTCAGTTTTATGAGGGCATGTTTGGCAGCATAAGTGAAGGAGGCTTTGTTGCGAAATAGGAAGCCAATTCTAGATTTAACTTTGGATTGGAGATGCTTAATATGAGTCTGGAAGGATAGTTTACAGTCTAACCAGACACCTAGGTATTTGTAGTTGTTCACATACTCTAGGTCAGACCCGCCGAGAGTAGTGATTCTAGTTGAGTGGGCGGGTGCCAGCAGCGTTCGATTGAAGAGCATGCATTTAGTCTTACTAGTGTTTAAGAGCAGTTGGAGGCTACGGAAGGAGTGTTGTATGCCATTGAAGCTCGTTTGGAGGTTTGTTAACACAGTGTCCAATGAAGGGCCAGATGTATACAAAATGGTGTCGTCTGCGTAGAGGTGGATCTGAGATTCACCAGCAGCAAGAGCGACATCATATACACAGAGAAAAGAGTCGGCCAAGAATTGAACCCTGTGGCACCCCCATAGAGACTGCCATAGGTCCAGACAACAGGCTATCCGATTTGACACATTGAACTCTATCTGAGAAGTAGTTGGTGAACCAGGCGAGGCAGTCATTTCAGAAACCAAGGCTATTTAGTCTGCCAATAAGAATGCGGTGGTTGACAGAGTCGAAAGCCTCGGCCAGGTCGATGAAGACGGCTGCACAGTACTGTCTATTACGGATTTAGGGTTGTACCTGGTAGGTTCCTTGATAATTTGTGTGAGATTGAGGGCATCTAGTTTGGATTGTAGGATGGCCGGGATGTTAAGCATATCCCAGTTTAGGTCACCAAGCAGGACCAACTCTGCGAATAGATGGTGGGCAATCAATTCACATATGGTGTCCAGGGAACAGCTGGGGGCTGAGGGGGGTCTGTAGCAAGCGGCAACAGTGAGAGACTTATTTCTGGAAAGGTGGATTTTTAGAAGTAGGAGCTCAAACTGTTTGGGCACAGACCTGGATAGTATGATAGAGCTCTGCAGGCTATCTCTACAGTAGATTGCAACTCCATCATAAAATACATGTGAAATGATACAATGACCATTATAAACTGGGTGGTTCGAGCCCTGAATGCTGGCTGATTGGCTGAAAGCCGTGGTATGAGACCGTATACCACGAGTATGACAAAACATTTATTTGTACTGTTCTAATTATGTTCCTAACCAGTGTATAATAGCAATAAGGCACCTCTGGGGTTTGTGGTATATGGCCAATATACCACTGCAAAGGGCTGTATCCAGGCACTCCGCTGTATCCAGTCACTTGCTTAAGAACAGCACTTTGCCGTGGTATGTTGGCCATATACCACACCCCCTCGTGCCTTATTGCTTAAGTATCCAATGAACACACGCATGCAGGCACACACACATTCAGTCAAATGTGTAACAATAACAATTTGCATAACCATTTCAGTAGGTCTATTAAATGTATTTATTGACATGTATAAAGCTTGCATACCTTTTTGACAGTACAGTAGTCTTAATAATCAACAGGGAGTAAATGTTTTACTAAAAGTCTACTGTAACAGCGAACAAAAGTGAGCTGGTATTATTCTAAAATTGAGACAATAACACATAACAAAGAAAATAAACCATACATTTGACATGGTTTCATAGTGTCAGCCATTGCTCTAAGAGAATGACAGCAGGATGTCCCATAGGTCTTAGTGAACATTTAAGGCACTGAATACCACACATTATAAAGACATTGAAGTCAAATATAGACATACAGGACATAGACAGTTCTAAACAAAGAAAGGAAAGCTCAAGTTTCTAAAAGTTACTACACATACTGTACTTGCATTTGAACTTTGGTTTCAGTAATGCCATCTAAAATGTTTTTTAGAGGTTGTTTTGGCAGTTTTTCCCAATCCTTGTGCCGAACAAAGTCATCCAATCAAAGCACCTATATCCTGAGAGACCGACATGCATCAGCTTCCAAAGAAACATCAACGATCAAATGAATTGCAGTAATGTTGGCAAAGCATGCACAGATTATGTATGTCTCAGACGGACCAGACAATTGTGTATTTCAAACTAGTAGGAGGGACCCATAGCACTTGTATTATCAAGTACTATTATCCTGTTCATTACAAATCCAAAACTACATTTTATCCACTCCATCAACATATTTTTCTAGTCAGTCCATGTCTGCAGCATCCTTGAAATATTTTACCCCGAACATTCTAGAATTGATCAACTTTATTGCTGGTTTTGAGAAGGAGACACAAACGTTATCACAAACTCTCCTAGCAATATAGTACTGCCACTACAGTGATTCAAACAAGCACCATATATGTGTTTTGGTAGCCTGGATCCATACTGAATTCTTCAGTTTCACTTCACAATCCAATTCAGTATCCAGGCTAGTGTTTTGGCATTAGATTCATTGTATGGAGTAATACATCTACAACCCCATGATAGAAAAGCCATTTGTAAATGGATGGACAACATTACCTCATCAGTGCAGACATGTAGCCTACAGATTGAACCCTAGCATCATCACTTTACCTTGAAAAAGGAGGAAACCCTGCACACATCTAATCATAGATTCTTGTCATATTGTTGGTGCATAGACCAGAAAATAGAGATGGAATAAATATTATTGTCTTTCACTGCAAAGACTGAGTGCGGACCTTCCTCATTTTCCTTTTCCTAACAGATTGAACCCTGGCACCATCAGATATTATGGGTCAATGGGTTTTACTGTATATATGATATGAGTAGTAACACTGACAGGCAAGTGTAATCACACTGTTGATGAATTTATAATGGCATTCAGGAAACATTTACAATTCAGCCATGTGTTCATCTTTGATATGATTTACTGGCCCTATATAATACCCAGGTGTCTGGAATAGCACCCTGTAAGGTCAATGCATTTGATAAGACTTTCTTGCTGAATTGCTTATCTCAATCCTCTGTGATGTGGTTGGTATGTGACGTGGCAACTGTGAAGTCATTTTCTGCTAAAAGTAGTTATTTACAACTTGTGCTTTCTTTATAGCTCCAAGTCACAAACTCTTGTATTTTCTACAGATGAGCTAATTTGACTGACAGAAACAACAACGAAAACAACAAATCAACTAAAAATAATGAAATTATCAACCCACCACTAGGTGATGGGGATTCTTGCCAAGGCTTGGGAGTGTTACTCAAATAGGATAACAGTACTGTGTTTGTAGGTACACACAATTCAACTAGTCTTCCCTCTACACAATAATATTATAATATACATTGGTACAGTTTTAAAAAATCATAATAATGAACATTGTAAAATATAAAAATAAAAACAATAGTGATGCATTTCTTTAACGACAGTACAAGCTCCAAAGCTTCAGCCAGATAGTGATTGTTGATGGTGGGACTGAAGGAGGGCTTCTCTCTCTCTCTCTCTCTCTCTCTCTCTCTCTAAATGTCCTTAGTGCTCACTTTCATCTTCTCCACAGTTTCCTAACAGGAGTTAAAGGAACAAGATTATTGGCTACTGTAGTACAAGTACCGTTATGGTACACAGTGTATATAGTATGGGTTCATATAGTTTTCCCCCTTTCAATTACATTAGCTGCTCTTGATTGAGCTTGCCTGACACAATGGAACCAATGGAATAGTCCCAAATGTGCAAACACTGCTCTTCTGCACCCCAGGCAGGCTCAATCAAATGATCCTAGTATTAAAAAGAAAGCAAAACCCAGGTCTGATGTACAGTAAAGATGCAGCAAAAAAGTGAGACACACCTAGCAGCCTGGGCATGTAAACTATGCCAAATATAGGCCCTGATTATTACAGTAATTGACTCATAAAGTTCTAAGTACAGGTGTGTTTGTTGTATAAGTACACAGCCTCATTGACCTATACTGTTACTTAAAGGGGCAATCCACAATTGAAACAATAACACTTCTTTAGTGTTTCGGCTAAAAACTGAGGGATGGGCTGGAGAAATGTACTGTAACCACTCTCAAATTCATAGACATAACTATGGATGTAAGGACTGACCATCCATGATATCAAATTATAGTTTTAACCATGTTTTGGGGCTATACAATGTTTGTTTACATTTACTTTGCTTACAAACATTGGAGTAAAACAAGCTTATATTTTGGGTTTGGATGGAGTGCGACAGTTGAACTAAGTTCATGAGTCATTTACATGTTATACTCTTTAAGAATCAATGGGTACATATTATTAATTTATACGTTCAAAAATGGATGTAGCATCTGCAGATTGACCCTTTAACCAGTAGCAGTGAAACCTCATGTGCTGTTCATGGTGTCAAACTAACCTGATGTTTGTTGAGCTCAGCCACTCTCCGTGTCCACTCCTCCTCTGTCATCTCTTGGTCAGCACCTTCAGTCTTCTCCACAGCAGGCACCTTCTTCGTGCCTGCAGGGAGGGAGGAATAGAGAGTGAGAGAGAGAGTCAGAGAGTGAGAGAGAGAGAGAGAGAGAGAGAGAGAGAGAGAGAGAGAGAGAGAGAGAGAGAGAGAGAGAGAGAGAGAGAGAGAGAGAGAGAGAGAGAGCGCAAGAGATAAAGAGAGGAGGGGGAACATGGAGTGAGAAACAAACCAATATGGACAGAGAGAGTAACAAAAAGACAGAGATAAAGCGAGGGAAGAGACAGACATAAATAGAGAGAGAGAGAGAGAGAGAGAGAGAGAGAGACAGACAGACAGACAGACAGACAGACAGACAGACAGACAGAGAGAGAGAGAGAGAGAGAGAGAGAGAGAGAGAGAGAGACAGAGACAGAGACAGAGACAGAGACAGAGAGAGAGAGAGAGAGAGAGAGAGAGAGAGAGAGAGAGAGAGAGAGAAAGAACATAATTAGAGCAAAATCCCCACACACTATGACCCAGATAAGTAAGGGCCTACTATAAGGGCAGGTGTGTGACAGCTAGTCTCACCTTCGCAGGTCACAGCTGTGCAGACCCAGTTCCCACAGGCACAGACACAGCGGTTACACTCCACCTGAGTCTCTGCCCCGTCCTCATAGGTCTCATCCTCCAGGGCACACTCTACAGGAAGCAAGAAGTGGATAACAGGAAGTCAATGGACATCACAGGAAATGAAGCAGTCTCAAATCAAATCAAATCAAATTGTATTTTCACGCGCGCCAAATACAACAGGTGTAGACCTTACAGTGAAATGCTTACTTACAAGCCTTTAACCAACAAAGCAGTTTTAAGAAAAATAAGTGTTAAGTAAAAAATAGATAAGTAAAAGTAAAAATAACAAATAATTAAAGAGCAGCAGTAAAATAACAGTAGCGAGCCTATATACAGGGGGTACCGGTACAGAGTCAGTGTGCGGGGACACAGGTTAGTCGAGGTAATTGAGGTAATATGGACATGTAGGTAGAGTTAAAGTGACTATGCATAGATAATAAACAGAGAGTAGCAGCAGCGTAAAAGAGGGGGTGGGGGGGGACAATGCAAATAGTCCGGGTAGGCATTTGATTAGCTGTTCAGGAGTCTTATGGCTTGGCGGTAGAAGCTGTTAAGAAGCCTTTTGGACCTAGACTTGGCGCTCTGGTACCGCTTGCCGTGAGGTAGCAAAAAGAACAGTCTATGACTAGGGTGGCTGGACAATTTTTAGGGCCTTCCTCTGACACCGCCTGGTATTGAGGTCCTGGATGGCAGGAAGCCTGGCCCCAGCGATGTACTGGGTTGTACGCACTACCCTCTGTAGTGCCTTGCGGTCGGAGGCTGAGCAGTTGCCATACCAGGCAGTGATGCAACCAGTCAAGATGCTCTCGATGGTGCAGCTGTAGAACTTTTTGAGGATCTGAGGACCCATGCCAAATCTTTTCAGTCTCCTGAGGGGGAATAGGCTTTGTCGTGCCCTCTTCACGACTGTCTTGGTGTGTTTGGACCATGATAGTTTGTTGGTGATGTGGACACCAAGGAACTTGAAGCTCTCAACCTGCTCCACTACAGCCCCGTCGATGACAATGGGGGCGTGCTCTGTCCTCCTTTTCCTGTAGTCCACAATCATCTCCTTTGTCTTGATCACGTTGAGGGAGAGGTTGTTATCCTGGCACCACACGGCCAGGTCTCTGACCTCCTCCCTATAGGCTGTCTCATCGTTGTCGGTGGTCAGGCCTACCACTGTTGTGTCGTCGGCAAACTTAATGATGGTGTTGTAGTCGTGCCTGTCCATGCAGTCATGGGTGAACAGGGAGTACAGGAGGGTGTTGTTACCTACCCTTACCACCTCGGGGCATCCCATCAAGAAGTCCAGGATCCAGTTGCAGAGGGAGGTGTTTAGTCCCAGGGTCCTTATCTTAGTGATAAGCTTTGAGGGCGCTCAGGACCTCAGACTGGGGCGAAGGTTCACCTTCCAACAGGACAACGACCCTAAGCACACAGCCAAGACAACGCGGGTGTGGCTTCGGGACAAGTCTCTGAATGTCCTTGAGTGGCCCAGCCAGAGCCCGGACTTGAACCCGATTGAACATCTCTGGAGAAACCTGAAAATAATTGTGCAGCGACGCTCCACATCCAACCTGACAGAGCTTGAGAGGATCTGCAGAGAAGAATGGGAGAAACTCCCCCAAATACATGTGTGCCAAGCTTGTATCGTCATACTCAAGAACACTCTATGTTGTAATCGCTGACAAATGTACTTCAACAAAGTACTGAGTTAAGGGTCTGAATACTTATGTAAATGTAATATTTCAGTTTTTTATTTTAAATAAATTTCAAAAAATTTCTAAAAACCTGTTTTTGCTTTGTCATTATGGGGTATTGTATGTAGATTGATGAGGGGGGGAAACAATGTAATCCGTTTTAGAATAAGGCTGTAACGTATCAAAATGTGGAAAAAGTAAAGGGGTCTGAATACTTTCCGAATGCACTGCATATTTTATTTGGTAACAGTATTTTATTTATGAACGTGTCTTTTTTTATGTGTTTTTAAAATGGTCTAATAATCAAATCACATTTAAAAAAAACGTAGGGATTGAACATTGGACATAAAAAAAACATAACAGGAAGATACTGTATATGGTGTAAGTCTTACTTCTCTCTGGTGGGTTGAAGCCAGGCTTGAAGCAGTTTAGGAACTCATCAAAGCTCAACTTCCAGTCCGTGTTCTCATCTGAGAGCTCGATGAGGGCATCCACACACAGGCTCCTAGAGACCAACAGGAGAGGTGCGGACATTAACAATAGGGCCAATAAGACACAGGAGGGAAATACAGAAAAATAGACTACTGTTACTACCATTTCACTGGAGCTAAAGCATATACACTGAGTTGACAAAACATTATTGAGTTGCACCCCAGCCCCTTTTGCCCTCAGAACAGCCTCAAGTTGTCAGGGCATGGAATCTACAAGGTGTCGAATGCGTTCCACATGGTTGCTGGCCCATGTTGACTCCAATGCTTCCCACAGTTGTGTAAAATTGGCTGGATGTCCTTTGGGTGATGGACCATTCTTGATACATACGTGAAACTGTTGAGCATTGAAAAACCCAGCAGCGTTGCAGTTCTTGACACAAACCGGTAACGCCTGGCACCTACTACCATACCCCGTTCAAAGGTATTTCCGTTTTTTATTTTTAATACATTAGCAGAAATTTCAAAAAAACTGTTTTTGCTTTGTCATTATGGGGCATTGTGTGTAGATTGATGAGGAACAAAATGAATTTAATCAATTTTAGAATAACGTAACAAAATGTGGAAAACCGGAAGGGGTCTGAATACTTTCCGAATGCACTGCCAATGTTCCTCAATGTTCCTTAGACTGGGCCTAAACCAAACCATGCCTAAACCAAGCCATGCCTCACAATTTTGTTTTTGGCGTCTTTTGAAACTAAAACATTGGAATGACAATGACCATAGGAGTTGGCAAGACAGCACAAACAGATCTGGGATCAGGCTAATGCCAGTCCAGTTGCCCTTTAACTCTGGCCTATCTCACAGATGACCCCAGATAGCCAGCCGACACACATTGGGAGGGAAGATTCCACACATGAATGAGAGTTGATACTGCCCAAATCCCTGTGTCGGTCTCTGCGCCCGTGCCCAGACCCATGATGCATGGGAGAGGGGTATGGTCCCACGGGATAGCCAGTGTGGTGCCACTGAGCCCCAGCCCCATTCCCACCCCCACCCACCACCACTTCCCATCAAAACAAGCCAACTCACCATGGCAGAACTGCCAAAACAGCACTTTCAGCCCCCCCCCCCCAAAATTGCCCATCCCCCTACCCCACCCCCGCCCCTGTCTCGAGGTCACCATGTAAACAACTGTGATATAACAAATCTACATCACTCATCCTAGTCTTATCAATTACATTATTTGATGATTACATACAGTCAAAACTGTAGTAATCTACAGAACACTCACCATGGCTGCAAAGGTGAAGCAGGGTGAGATTAGACAATAAGAACCGAACAGTTTAATTAACACTTTGATTAGGGCAACAACTGAACAACTGAATTCTACAGAATTTGATGGACTGCACTATGCAAATATCAGTAAGTAACACTTAGCATTATATGTATAAACATCAAAATGGCTGGTATTTACTCAGGATCATCATGACATGATTATAAGATAATAATCGGGTCATACATGCTCATGACTTGCAATGCATTACCAATGCCTCAGAATGCATTACACCTGCAGGCTTTAATTGAAGTGTTACCCGATTATTATTTGGGCTCACTGAGTATCGAACAGTGGGTGGAGGTCTTCTGAGCTGGTCTGTGATGATTGACAGCTGTGTGCTACTGACTCTGGGCAAGTGGTTGGGTCTCACCTGAGCAGGCGGTTGTTCTCCTCGTCAGCATATGAGGTAATGTTGATGGCTGTTTCGTTGTGCTGGAGGAACTTAAGGAACTCAGTGGAGTCCAGCTGGGAGTCTCCATTGTCGTAGTCCTGTAGGAATATTAATTCATACATTTTCATTTTGAGCCTATGAGGAGAGTGGAATTCCACCACTCTTTAGTATGATTATTTTTGCTTTATTGAGTATGAAAATAAATGGTGGAGACGACCATCAGAGCTCTAATATGGGCTTTCTGTGTGAAGTGTTAACCACACAGGCAAACAGGGGGAGATGATCTTGATTCTTTGGGGGACCAGTGTACGAGAGCTGTTGCATAACTGCTGTTATGTGTTCAAGTGCTGGGCAGTGGGAAGAATGTTAAACAGTCTGTGCTTGCTGTGGGGCCTTTTCTATGCTGTGTCTCTTGGCCCACAGAACAAAATAAATAACTAATGGAGAGAGGGGGAGAACTCAGTGAACTTTCAACAGATTCTGTCTCAGTAGAGCTGCTGCAAGTGAAATGTTTCATTCTGCTGCTTCCAGAGTCATTAGGTTTGCCATAAATGCTAACGGATTGTAATCTTAGCCATTTTATTAAGATGAGGACAGCGGAGGACTTTCTAGGACAGGACCATTTAGAAATAAATACTCCATTCCACTTTAATAAGCTGTTCGGTACTTTTCCCTGCAGTTTTCCATTATTTTACAGCAGTAGTTAAACTATGAAAGTATTATGTCTCCACACACACACACACCTACCCACCCACCCACCCACCCAACCCCACAAACACACACAAGTCCGACCTACCTTGAAGTACTTGAGCAGGATGTCAGAGAAGTTGGAGCCCTTGGCGAACCAGCCGTCAGGGACCACCTCATTCTGCAGCCACTGGATGACCCGGCTGCGCAGCTCGTTCCTGTTGGCCAGGTAGCACACGACTACACAGGCAGAGAGGGAGAGAGTGGAGAGGGTCAGTACTGCAGACAACTGAATAATTATACAGACTCGCTAATATTTACAGTGTGTTTTTACTGGAACTAAGTATGTGAGAGTACTGCTGTTTGTGTGTGTGTGTTTGTGTTTGTGTGTGTGTGTGTGTGTGTGTTGGGGGGGCTGGGTGTGAGTGTGGGTGTGTGTGTCTGTGTGTTTCCCTTGAGTGCATAGCTGTTGTGTGAAAGTGTAAAGGAATATCCAACAGTGTATCTTCCACAGTGCATGCAAGGGTAGCATAAAATGAACATACTGCTATTATTAATCAATTATTCATTAACCTCTCTGAGACAATGGGCCCCATGACCTTGAGCAGTATACTTACTTGGGCTAGCAGCAACAGCTTTGTCTGTCTTTGTCTCTGAAAGAAATCATAACACAGTCAAAACAACTGCAAACGATTCGCTTAATCTCCTCTTTATTGCAGAATGTTCCTTGGACCTCAGAAATAGAATTCCCAGAACAGACTTTCCCATTCAAGGTAATGCTCTGTGATGGGAGGACCGGTAGCTATATTGAGTTTGAAATGTGCATGGTCTGAGGGGCTTTGTCCATTTTAGTAATTATATTTCTATGCCTTACACAACCTGGGGATTCTTTTCAGTGTCCCCTACCTTCACAGTGTCCGTCGTGGTCCACCTGGACCTTGAGGCCGGTCAGGCAGGCGTCACGGTGGAGCTCACAGTGGTTGCGGTAGGTCTTACTGTTACTGCCACACACAGAGCGCTTATGAGGTTTGCATTGCTGAGGACAGAGAGAGAGAGAGAGAGAGAGAGAGAGAGAGAGAGAGAGAGAGAGACACACCCGTTTTCACTCTGAGCTGTGAGACATTTGGTCTTTTTCAGGAATGTGTGTGTGTGAATGTGTGTGTGCATGCGTGTGTGTGTGTGTGCGCGTGCCTGCCTGCGCGTGTGTGTATACGCTAAAACTCACCTCGATGCACAGGCAGGAAGGTTCCCCTTTCTCTGTCACAGCACACTCCCTGCCAGCCCCACAGAACACATTGGCACACACCTTGGACTTGCTCTTCCCCTCCTATAGGCAGAGACACAGAAGACATGGGAGATTCTATGTCTGATGCCTTCTACTTGTGTGATGATGTATGAACATCTCCTATATAAATTCCAATGACGAACATCTTCTCCTGCAAAGAAATAGAGATTACATCCATTCTTCTAATCAACACCATCAGAAAGATACAAGGAAATACTAAGGAAATTCATAAGAATGAACAGTAATAAGTAATAGGAAAGGGTCCTTCTTACTGCCGCCATAAACAACAGAGCGATCTCATTGAAGGTGACCATCGCCATCTAGTGTTGACTAAAGTAGCTAGATTTACAAGTACAAAAATAGACCGGAATGCAGGAATTTTAGGTTTATTTGAGCAATATGCATTATTATACAATTCTTGAGTAATGTTAGATTTAGAAAAAGAGGTGATTTTACCGGAACCTGGTCTACTTGACTGAGTCAGATAACATTGTAACTGTAAATTCTGCACAATTAAATCAATAACATAATATCATGTATTGACATGGATCATTTTCTATTGTGATCACAAGTGACCACATTTTACATTTTGCTCACTAGCTTATAACATACAGTTGAAGTCGGAAGTTTACATACACTTATGTTGGAGTCATTAAAACTCGTTTTTCAACCACTCCACAAATGTCTTGTTAACAAACTATAGTTTTGGCAAGTCGTTTAGGACATCTACTTTGTGCATGACACAAGTAATTTTTCCAACAATTGTTTACAGACAGATTATTTCACTTATAATTCACTGTATCACAATTCCAGTGGGTCAGAAGTATACATACACTAAGTTGACTGTGCCTTTAAACAGCTTCGAAAATTCCAGAAAATTATGTCATGAATTTAGAAGCTTCTGATAGGCTAATTGACATCATTTGAGTCAATTTGAGGTGTACCTGTGGATGTATTTCAAGGCCTACCTTCAAACTCAGTGCCTCTTTGCTTGACATCATGGGAAAATCAAGACCTCAGAAAACAATTGTAGACCTCCACAAGTCTGGTTCATCCTTGGGAGCAATTTCCAAACGCCTGAAGGTACCACATTCATCTGTACAAACAATAGTACGCAAGTATAAACACCATGGGACCACGCAGCCATCATACCGCTCAGGAAGGAGACGCGTTCTGTCTCCTAGAGATGAACGTACTTTGGTGCGAAAAGTGCAAATCAATCCCAGAACAACAGCAAAGGACCTTGTGAAGATGCTGGAGGAAACAGGTACAAAAGTATCTATATCCACAATAAAATGAGTCCTATATCGACAAACCCAGAAAGGCCGCTCAGCAAGGAAGAAGCCAGTGCTCCAAAACCTCCATAAAAAAGCCAGACTACGGTTTGCAACTGCACATGGGGACAAAGATTGCACTTTTTGGAGAAATGTCCTCTGGTCTTATGAAACAAAAATAGAACTGTTTGGCCATAATGACCATTGTTATGTTTGGAGGAAAAAGGGGGTGGCTTGCAAGCCGAAGAACACCATCCCAACCGTGAAGCACGGGGGTGGCAGCATCATGCTGTGGGGGTGCTTTGCTGCAGGAGGGACTGGTGCACTTCACAAAATAGATGGCATCATGAGGAAGGAAAATGATGTGGATATATTGAAGCAACATCTCAAGACATCAGTCAGGAAGTTAAAGCTTGGTCGCAAATGGGTCTTCCAAATGGACAATGACCCCAAGCATACTTCCAAAGTTGTGGCAAAATGGCTTAAGGACAACAAAGTCAAGGTATTGGAGTGGCCATCACAAAGCCCTGACCTCAATCCTATAGAACATTTGTGGGCAGAAGTGAAAAAGTGTGTGCGAGCAAGGAGGCCTACAAACCTGACTCAGTTACACCAGCTCTGTCAGGAGGAATGGGCCAAAATTCACCCAACTTATTGTGGGAAGCTTGTGGAAGGCTACCTGAAACGTTTGACCCAAGTTAAACAATTTAAAGGCAATGCTACCAAATACTAATTGATTGTATGTAAACTTCTGACCCACTGGGAATGTGATGAAAGGAATAATAGCTGAAATAAATCATTCTCTCTACTATTATTCTGACATTTCACATTCTTAAAATAAAGTGGTGATCCTAACTGACCAAAGACAGATAATTTTTACTAGGTTTAAATGTCAGGAATTGTGAAAAACTGAGTTTAAATGTATTTGGCTAAGGTGTATGTAAACTTCCGACTTCAACTGTAGATAGATAGATAGATAGATAGATAGAGTATGCTTTCATGAAGGCAGTCACTAGATGGCGATATGCCCTTCACTTCCTAGTGGTAGGGTTTTCTAATGTGCATAACATTACATTCTGTTTTAGATGTCTTGACATATGTTACATTTTAAGAAACACTACATGTTATTTCAATATATATATTTGTTTTACACTCAAACCCAAACACATCCACACCAACACACAGAGAGAGAAAGAGAGAGAGAGAACGAAAGAGAGAGCGAGAGAAGTGTGTTGCCCTTTTGTCTGCTATCTAAATCTTCCAGACTGCTATCCAGACCCCCAGTTCCAGATGGAAGTCTGAACAGCCCGTTGACCTGTGACCTTTCATTCACAGCGAGGGTCACTAAGCCACAGTGACTTTAGCATAACAATGTTTTAGAAAATGTCCTCACACACACATGGCGACACATGTTCTCTCAGCCAACACAGTCAGACAAAAGACACCCACACTTTTATAGGGCAGATGGTAGACAGACAGACACTGGACCAATATGTCATGGAGTGTCCAGATGACTAAAGAACACAAACACAAAAACACACATACAGTTGAAGTCGGAAGTTTTCATACACTTAGGTTGGAGTCATTAAAACTCGTTTTTCAAACACTCCACAAATTTCTTGTTAATAAACTATAGTTTTGGCATGTCGGTTAGGACATCTACTTTGTGCATGACACAAGTAATTTTTCCAACAATTGTTTACAGACAGATTATTTCACTTATAATTCACTGTATCACAATTCCAGTGGGTCAGAAGTTTACATACACTAAATTGACCGTGCCTTTAAACAGCTTGGAAAATTCCAGAAAATGATGTCATAAATTTAGAAGCTTCTGATAGGCTAACTGACATCATTTGAGTCAATTGGAGGTGTACCTGTGCATGTATTTCAAGGCCTACCTTCAAACTCAGTGCCTCTTTGCTTGACATCATGGGAAAATCAAAAGAAATCAGCCAAGACCTCAGAAAAAAAATTGTAGACCTCCACAAGTCTGGTTCATCCTTGGGAGCAATTTCCAAACGCCTGAAGGTACCACTTTCATCTGTACAAACAGTAGTACGCAAGTATAAACACCATAGGACCACGCAGTCGTCATACCGCTCAGGAAGGAGACGCGTTCTGTCTCCTAGAACATACTTTGGTGCGAAAAGTGCAAATCAATCCCAGAACAAGGACCTTGTGAAGATGCTGGAGGAAACAGGTACAAAAGTATCTATATCCACAGTAAAATGAGTCCTATATCAACATAGCCTGAAAGGCCACTCAGCAAGGAAGAAGCCACTGTTCCAAAACCGCCATAAAAAAGCCAGTCTACGGTTTGCAACTGCACATGGAGACAAAGATCGCACTTTTGGAGAAATGTCCTCTGGTCTGATGAAACAAAAATAGAACTGTTTGGCCATAATGACCATTGTTATGTTTGGAGGAAAAAGGGGGTGGCTTGCAAGCCGAAGAACACCATCCCAACCGTGAAGCAGCATCATGCTGTGGGGGTGCTTTGCTGCAGGAGGGACTGGGTAACTTTTATTACATGCGTTTTTCTGGATTTTTTTGTTGTTATTCTGTCTCTCACTGTTCAAATAAACCTACCATTAAAATTATAGACTGATAATTTATTTGTCAGTGGGCAAATGTACAAAATCAGCAGGGGATCAAATACTTTTTTCCCTCACTGTATACACACACACACAAACACACACACACACACACACGTTTGTTTTACTATCCTTGTGGGACCAAACAATTGATTCCTGTTCAAAATCCTATTTTCCCTAACTCCAAACACTTAACCTAACCCTAACCTTAACCCCAAACCCCAAACCCCTAACTCCTAACCCTAAACCCTAATTCTAACCCAAGCCTTAATTGTAACCTTAACCCTTAAGCCTAAAATATCATTTTTCCGTGTGGGGTTGGACAAAATGTCCCCACTTGTCCATATTTTCCTTGTTTTACTATGCTTGTAAGGACACACACACGCAGAGGAGGCAGAGGAATGTCTATTTGACAGGGATTTATTCCTTTACGGGTCAACTGTTTCCCACAAGGCTCTGCTGTTACGAAGACAACAGGAAATTCCTCCAAACAAATAGAAAACATTGAGTGACACACTACAGCATTGTCCAGAAAGGGCCTTCCATTCAGGAAAACATCAATCAATCTACGAGAATCCAACATTTGGTGGTCCTTTGAACAGCCCTGAGATGAAGTAAACAGAGAATGAACAAGACTGCTATGAAGCCAAGAGGTCTAACTTCCATCACAAAAGAGTAGTGGGTCAGGATGGTGAATGGGAGACCCTCTATTCTTCCAGTATACCACAATACAATACCTTCATGTTGGAATCTGCATGGCACTAATATGTTGTTATTATGTTTTCTATGCATATATGAGGGGGTTCATGTACAGACTGCAGCCTGTTGTCACAGATGGCATGACGGGAGGTCAGAAAGCATCAGCTGCCTGAGCCTAGTGACTTCCGACCTCTCACCGTTGACCTGCCTGCCCGGCCACACAGCCCTACTTAAGTATTCCAGGAAATTATTAGCAACAATCATAAGTATCTGCTGGTATGTCACTGCTTGGCTGGCATGTGTGTTGAGATTTTCACAGACAAAAAGATAAGTCGACAGAAAAGTCACAAACGCCATGCTCTACCAACTGAGCTACATCCCTGCCGGCCATTCCCTCCCCTACCCTAGACGACGCTGGGCCAATTGTGCGCCGCCCAGCAAGCCCAATCAAGCCCAGCATTTGAAATGATTTTGAGTACTATTTGAACCTAGGTCTGACACACACATGCACGCATGCGCGCACAGACACACACACACACACTGTACGATATGCAGGTCAGGTCGAGACCCCCTGTCTCAGGCGTTTATTTTCATTAGTCCATGTGAAGACTTATGGCAGGGTCGGTCCACAGGCCAAGAGCTGATGGGGAAAATACTTCCATCTTCGAGCTGTCTAACAGAGGAGCTGTACACACTTGAACACACACACAGATTTCCATTCTCAGCTGGAGCGTCTGGTCTGGACTGACTCCTCTCTCTGTGTGCCCAGAGGGAGGTGGATAGCGTGAGTGGAAGACAACAAGAAGAAAGACTCTTCAGGGAAACGAGGGCGCAAACATTCCCCTGCAGAGCCAAGATGAGGAATTTGGGAGCATGTCCAACCTGTGACTCTCCCATCCAATCCTAACTTCTTTTATAGCGCAAAGTGAAGACACTGTAAAAAAAAAAATGTTTACAAAAAAATAACTAAGTCAGGGGCATACCAAACCAATCATGGCTTTAATAGGGTTAGAAGAACCAATCAGCTGGGGATTCCATCTGTTCTCCAAGGAACCTCGTTTCTAAATGACCTACTTATCTGAGTATAACTTAACTCCGGTTTACCCCAAATTCGACACTCTCTCATTGACCTACATACCAAAATCCCTCACTTCTTGGTATTATTTTCGTGGACAGATTTTGGCCAGAGTAAATTCTCTCACATCGCCTCTTCCTCTCTGGTGTATCCAGAGAGATACTGGAGACCCATAGCAGAGACGGAAGAGGACGTGAGACACCCCACTCGCTGGTTTTTTTTTGGGGTTCAATGAAAGTCACTGAACTAACTAGACCAGACACAGCTGCTATTGCATTGGTGTCTATGGTAAACAGCCTGAGTGAACTATCTTCATTTATCCACAATCTTTGCCCATATGGCTCAAACACAGGAAGTGAGTGTGAATGGACTGTGAGCAAAACATAACGGGTACACAATTCTACACAACACTGCCTACATGGCTTCTGGCTCCACCAGCACGTTCTGAGGGGCCTCAGGGGAAGATGTTAAAATGGCTACAGGGATAACTGTTTCTGCTCTTTTTTTCACAGCCGCTTTGGGTCTTTTGGAGGGAGAGGCCTAGAAGAGAGCAGGAAGAACACACAGGGAACAGTGATTACTTTAGCAGAGAGACAGACAGCAAACATTGGCCTGGTCTGGTCACTCCACAGTGTGGGGAGAGCAACTGTGTTCTCCAACCGTGGTAAATATTCAAACCAGTGCCAAGACTAAGACTCCATGATTGAATTATCACTTGGGAGGTGCTGTAGTGGGGATGACCACCACTTACACTAAACTATGACTAATGACTATGCATTGTCAGACAACCAATGGTCAATTTATTGGATTTATATTGGATAATGGCATTTTACAGACAGAATTAACTATAAGGCCAACACTAAGTTTCTGTGAGGTTCATACCAGCAACACAGAGAGTTACTAGAGACCGGTAGGACTCAAACACAGGAAGTGTGGACAGACTGTGAGCAAAACACAATGAGTACACTATTCTACACAACAGTGAGTGTTCACTTTGGAGAAACCTTCCAGCACCCAGTTGTAGACAAGAAACAGACCTATTCCCAAAAACAAACACACATGGTTTCCTTCGATTCAAACAAAGGAAGTGTCACTTTCATCGTCCTATTTGGTAAATCAATATTTTCTAAAACAAAGAGAGGTCACACACAACAACAAAAAACGATGTTAAGGTTTGAGTTATAATAAGCTATAACTGTAATTAGGTCATTAAGATGGGAAGAAAATACTCTCTCCTTTCTGTTGTGTGTGTGTGTGTGTGTGTGTGTGTGTGTGTGTGTGTGTGTGTGTGTGTGTGTGTGTGTGTGTGTGTGTGTGTGTGTGTGTGTGTGTGTGTGTGTGTGAATGCGTGCGTGCGTGTGCGTGTTTGCATGGACTACTTTGGATGAGTAATGAAAAGATACTGTTCAATGACAAACCAAAGTCACATCTTAGGTGTAACTTCAAGATCCTTTGTCATCAAAGCTTCAAATGGCTTTACATAAAATGTAATTGCCAATGTCATATTTCTCTTTGAAAGCCAGTAAAAAGGCTGTAGAGGCTGATTATAGTCTATGACTAATCTTACCAGCTGGCTGACTGCTGAGACCTTTAACTCTAAAGTGCTTTCCAGGAGAGGAGCGTGTGTAATGTCTATACTTCATAACTCACAAAGACCCAAATCACTGGGCCCAGAGTGAACTGAACATATGAGTCACATTAGTCCTTTGCAAGCAGACAAAGAAATAATCGAAATGTTGTTTTTGTACCGTAGCCCTGTCTCATGTAAGGCTGTCTGTGGCTATTGGGGAAGGGGGCCTTATACATCTAAACAGAAGGACAAACAGCAAAGAAGGGCCTCTTGTCTCCCTGCAGAGAGAATGTACAGGTAATTGCCAAAATAAAGGAAGCACCAACATAGTGTCTTTTTTTTCTCCCCAATTTCTCATCGCTGCAACTCCCCAACGGGCTCAGGAGGCGAAGGGCAAGTCATGCGTCCTCCGAAACATGACCCGCCAAACCGCGCTTCTTACCACCCGCCCGCTTAACCCGGAAGCCAGCCGCACCAATGTGTCGGAGGAAACACGTTCACCTGACGACCGGGGTCAGCCAGCAGGCGCACCAACATAGTGTCTTAATAGGGCGGTGGTCCACCACGAGCCAGAACAGCTTCAAAGCACCTTGGCATAGATTCTAGAAGTGTCTGGAACTCTATTGGAGGGATTTGACACCATTCTTCCACGAGAAATTCCATCATTTGGTATTTTGTTGTCTCAGGCGCCACTCCAGAATCTCCCATAAGTGTTCAATTGGGTTTAGATATGGTGACTGAGACGGCCATGGCATATGGTTTACATCGTTTTCATGCTCTTCAAACCATTCAGTGACCACTAGTGCCCCGTGGATGGGGGCATTGTCATCCAATGGGGGCATAGCCATGGTAGCCAAATCCGTAAATAAATAAAAAACAAGAAAATTGTGCCGTCTGGTTTGCATAATATAAGGAATTTTAAATGATTTATACTTTTACTTTTAATTTTGATACTTAAGTATATTTTAGCAATTACATTTACTTTTGATACTTAAGTATACTTAAAACCAAATACTTTTAAACTTTTAATCAAGTACTATTTTACTGGGTGACTTTCACTTTTACTTGAGTCATTTATTAAGGTATCTTTACTTTTACTCAAGTGTGACAATTGGGTACTTTTTCCAGCAATTACGTTCCATACAGTACAGAACTTGAACTACATGTATTTGCAGAACAACTTCAAACTTGCCTGATCCATCTACATAGCATCACAATTTTAGTATAAACTACATACACAAACCAATAACAATCAGGCAAGTTGTGCCTTAATAAGTGTGTCTAAAGAGTGTGTCTAAAGTGAACAGCATTCTTTTATCTATTACAGTCAATGACCCAGGTTAGGCCCAATTGAGAGAGCTCACCCCACATACCAGGCATTCCTGCCCAGGTCAAAGGCCTGATTCGGGGGACTGCTCACCCAGACAAACCCTCTTACTTCCAGGGCCATGGCTGCTCGCTCCAGCTGTGTTGACCCATTTAGCACTTGCACAGCCCAGCTCCTGCTGCTTAGCCTACACACACACGCGCGCGTGCACGCAAACAAACGCACACACACACAAACAAACAAACGCCCTCACGCTCTGGCATGTTCGCACCCATGCATGAGCGCACATACACATTAGTGATGGGGGGAAAAAAGATACAATTACATATTGAGATATTATTTTTGACGATATATCATATCTTATCGTTTTAACAACATTGCAATATTATTTTTGTGCTAGTCTGCTGTATATGCACCAAAACTCCAGTATTTTTCCTTCATAGCTTGTTCTCCATCTTCTTTTTAAATAGAGAGCCCATTTGTTTTCAGCACTTTTATTTCCATGACTGATCAAAACTCATTTTAACATGGCTGTCTCTTGTCTGCAGCAGATGGTGAGCAATATGTTTGGAACACCGAATCGCAAATAAAAACACAGTATCGAATTGCAATACATATAGAATCGTAAGAATCGCAATACATATCGTAATAATATTGTATCACCTAATACACATGCACGCACAAGGGTCTGAGCTGTGTGTGACACCATCATCATGTTGGGAAGTAAGCTGCTGTCGGGAGGGTGAGGGAGGTGGGGGGCCACTAGACTTCCACAATGGGGGGGTCAGAGGGCTCTGATCACGGAGGAGGTGACCCTGTGTGGCCCTGGTTTGTAAGCGGACATCTGGCCTGAGGTGTCCCAGCTGGGAGGGAAACTTTGTCAACTCCATATTAGTCTTTATGAGACTTCTTCGGGAAGAAGCAGCTGCTTGACCACAGGTTTCGTGCTCACTACTTACGAGACAGAGACGGGATTAGAAGACACTAGCACAAAGTGATTCTTTGACAAGTGTGACTTGTTGAACTTTCAGTTTTAGACCTTGAATCAGGCGTCAGGCAAGTCAACAGGTACTAATAATAGTCGCTATACGCCCCTAAAATGGTACCTGACAAAGTGAATTGAGTCAATGCATACATCTTTCATTATGTCATGAATTCCAGTTGTTTCTAATGCTGGCAATTATTTTTATTCTACTTCTTGTTTTATTTTGCATTCCCAACAAGCAGTATGCTTGCATAAATAAATAAAAACATGGATTCTCTGAACATTTCGTCAGAGCGTCTTGCTCGGACAAAAACACAAGTTTCAAATTAAGCTTTACAGAGCTAAGAGGGCGTTAAGGGGGGCAGTGAATTCCTCATAGGCTCTCTCACGCCTCGGCTAGCATCCAAAAAGGCCAGCTTTCTAACCCAAGAACTCACAGCCTTTTCCTCCACTCACACATTCAACCTGAGCACTGAGAACTCGGTCCGTGTTCAAAAACTTCAGGTACAAATTCTATTTGAAAACGCCCTTTCTGATTCTCCCTCTTTTCCAGTTCTCTTCATAGATCTTCTTGGAAGTTTCGGCTGAATTTGCAGTATCCTAGTTGCTGCTGTAGAACTAATTCTCTTTAAAGAATTCCATGCATTTAAATTAGAATATTGGTAGATGCATTTGCATCATGCATTATGTATTAAAAGCTTTCATTAATGAGATCTTGGGGAGGTTATAAATAGGCATTCCACAGGCTCTCATTCATTATTTGATGGTCTATGACAAATTCACTCATTCATTCATTCACTGTATTAAAAGTGATTGGTTTAGATAGAGCGTCTCGTTCCTAACGGCTGTTTGAACCAATGAATGCCAAGGTGATGTCATGAGCAAAAAGGCAGGCTCTAACAGCCTAATCAGCCTATAGCCTTATTGTTTCAAGTCCGTTCTCATGCTGGGTGAATGGAATGCCGTTACAGTGCTTCTCCCACCCACCAAAAAGCCTTGTATATAACATCTTCCATAAATCCTTGGGAATCTTGTGGTTGTGTATTGAGCTGACGGAGGGTGGCGTGTGAATGGGAAGACAATGAGGTGTAGGAGCTGAATGGACTGAGTAACCGTCAGTGAAGGGCTCGGCAAGAAGAGCGAGCAGCAGAGAGAGACTACCAAATGTCAACGCATTCTCTCTCTCTACCCCTCTCGCACATCTTCCAACTGTCATCCTCTCTACATTAACTCTCTTTTCTCTCACTCTCCCACTCTTGTTTCTCATCTCTACATCCCTCTACTTCCCAACCGCTCCCTTCCTCCCTCCTCTGTCTCAAACTCCTCTCCCCCTAACTGTGTATAGCTCCCCTCTTCTCCCTTCCTCTCCCCCGTCCTCCCACCCTCTCTCCCCGGCTAGTCTCTCAACTAACTCTCACTCGCCTATATCTCACTCTCCCATTCTTGTTTCTCACTTGTTCATCCCACTCTCTCTCTCACCCACTTTCTTCCTCCCTCCTGTCTCAAACTCTTCTTTTTCTGTCTAAAACTCCTCTCCCTCTCCTCCCTCCCTCTCTCCCTGGATAGTCTTGGCTGGTGCTGAGTGGTGTCATGGCAGAACGGGCTTGTTCCTGTGTTGCTCTGTGCAGGCGGAGAGGGTGAGCTAATGGCTGACAGATGTTTAGAGGAGGAGGAGACGGAGACACACTCTAGGACAAGACATGCATTCTTAAGCAGAGCACTGTTCCAATCACACACTCTTGAGTAAGGCCAAGCTAGCACATTTTATAAACTGCCATGAACAGTTATAAACAGTTATAGACCATTGTGTTAATACAAGACAACCTTGCTGTAAATAGCCTTTCTACACTACAAGGTTGTGTTTATCAGTTGGCGGTTATGCACTCATTCGTGCTATGTTCCTTATCAGCCATCCAGGCAACAGCTTCAGTCATCCAGACCACAGTTTGAGACTAATTGCCCCCCTAATAGGGCTAGAAATTGGCTGGTTTTCCCTCCTCTCTCTCCTTCTCCCTCTCTCTCCCTTTCTTTCTCTCACTCCATGAATCTGGGAAACATGCCAGCCAGGGAGAGAGCGGGAGAAAAAAAGGCAGAGACAAAAGAGAAAGACAGAGAGGGGGAAACCTTAAACTAACATAAAACACAGTGAATAACATCAACCTTTCCTCCTCCTCTGTGTAGGAGAGCAAACAAGCGTTTCCACTGAGGGCATTGAGGATAGCTCTGAAGTGGTGGCACAAGTGAGGGCATGAGGGCACTGCACCACACGCCTGTCAACCACAGTATAATCTGGAGTGAAACAGGTAGGAAAGGAGGCTGGCTTTGAAATTAACCTTTAGAAATCTAGACCAACAACTGGAAAATCCAGACAGATAGAGCAAATGGATTAAACACAACAACCACTTTCTTCCTTGTCATGACTGCAAGTCTTCGGATGTGGAGGTCTAGGGCATGTTCTCTGACTCAGTGTCCATGTGCAGCTAGATGAGGACATAGACACACATTCATACAAATATAGAAGATGTGGCCCCAGGGCTGTAGCTGAAAAGAGTGACACATCTGTCATCTGTGTTTATCAACACCTAAGAGCTGCCAAGCTGGGTATTTCACAGCTGGTTAAACAGGTAAAGAGGATAAACAAACGCACACAAATACATAGTAAGAAAACACCTGGATTGTGTCATTGCAGGGCACTGGCAGTGTGTGTGTGTGTGTGTGTGTGTGTGTGTGTGTGTGTGTGTGTGTGTGTGTGTGTGTGTGTGTGTGTGTGTGTGTGTGTGTGTGTGTGTGTGTGTGTGCCTACGTTTG
Organism: Coregonus clupeaformis; assembly: GCF_020615455.1. Classification (NCBI taxonomy): domain Eukaryota; kingdom Metazoa; phylum Chordata; class Actinopteri; order Salmoniformes; family Salmonidae; genus Coregonus; species Coregonus clupeaformis. The sequence continues at coordinate 4,673 of NW_025534376.1, read as the reverse complement.
TGCATGTGTGTGTGCGTGGATGCTTGTCTCTCTGCAGTGCTTGTGTGTGTCTGTGTTTGAGGTGCGACAAAAAATTATCCTCATTGGCTTTCCCAATTGTCTGTTATATTGGTCTATTTTCTCTGGGACCATCAATCACCTCTCTGGCCACCACAGCACACAACCAGTTAATTAACAAGACAAACGCCATAAACCTAGCCAGAGCCACCAACAAGTCAACAATACTACACTGGTGGTCAATGACCAAAGTGGCGGCTCTACAAACAACTGTGAACCACTGTTCCTGCATGGCAACCAATCAGAAGTAGTTTACTGGAAACAGGGGTGAACAACCCCCCAAAATTAAAAAATAAAGGCCAATGCTGAAGTGAAGTACATTCAACAGCAGTGAACAGGATTTGCTTGATGTAAACGGCAGGCAGACAGCACATTAATTATCTTCCAATGTTCTCCAAAATATATTACAAATCAAGTCTGTACGGTAAAGATGATTAATTGATACTTATGGTTTGGAGCTAATTAGAATATGCTGCTGTTTCATTGGCACATACTGTACACACAACATGCACTCAAAGGCACTGGTTTAGTGAATGTAGACATTACATATTTGAAGCTGGACAGATGTGCAAGGCTCCACCTCTTCTTTTTCTGAACTCTTTGTCTTCTCTAAATTACTGTGTTTAGTTATTCATATAAAAACGTCCACACATCAGACTGTCCCAAGTTAAACTGACCAATCAGACAAGCACGTTACTGTTATATTATGTACAATAGACAAATAATTTTAGAAATAAACTTTTGAAAAAAAGGTAAACATTTGTTTGTCAAGACGAATCGTCCTCTAGATCGTATATATATATATATGTTTTAATCTAAATAATAAAAAGCATTTACCTCGGCATGACAGCAAACGACTGCGACGAGTAGAAATAAAATTACACTTCGAAACATCTGCGGAGAACACAAATGAGACATTTGCTTCAGTGACAGCCAGACAGTCAAAACATAGCAAAACTGAAGAAACGTAAGTATTTATGAAATCAAAGACGTCTTCCTTTTTCCCTAAAACGTACCATGTTAGCGGGATACGGCTGTGTTCCGACCCGGACAAAGGAGGAGAGGAAAATTTGATTGGGGAAATTTGAGCACCACGGAGGAATTTCCCCCGTCTGTCCCCCCCTGCTGTGACTTGGCCAATAGCGCTCGAGGCACTCGAAGTTGGACTGAGAAACTGCAGCAAGAAGTGAAGTGCTCAAGGATGGACAGATGACCGGGAGAGAGTTCATTAAAAACAGAATGTTATCCAAAAATACATGTGCCATCCCATGGTTTCTTAGTTGACTTACTGTGTAGGTCTAGCCTAGATGTATTTTCTATGCAGGAGAATTCCCCCAAATTGTTATCTTTAAAAAAAGTATCATAGGCTAATCATATCAATGGATATTACATTTTTATTTTAGTCATTTAGCAGACGCTCTTATCCAGAGCGACTTACAGGAGCAAGTAGGGTTAAGTGCCTTGCTCAAGAGCACATCGACAGATTTTTCACCTAGTCGGCTCGGGGATTAGAACCAGCGACCTTTCGGTTACTGGCACAACGCTCTTAACCACTAAGCTACCTGCCGCCCCCAGTATGGATATCCATACTAATAAGTACAAAAAAAAATGTGCTATTCCACATGGAATCAAAACTTTTCATATCTTAATAGTTGATCAAACTTGCAAAGTGCTGCCCACTGCAGTGGCTTCGCATGCAGGTATCAGTTTGTCCCTCTTGGGGTATAAAGAATACAGCACCGCCCTCTGCCGACAAGTTATAACACCTACCGTAGTAGTACAGTACAGTAGCATACCTGACATGTAAATGATATGGACCTTAAATCAAATTTTATAGATTTATTGATTTAGTGGAATGCACACATATACAACAAAATGTAAAAGAAAGAAAATAAAGAATGTGCTATTTCAAAACGATTTATTACTGTAAAAATGACATGAACTGTATTTAAAAATATATCCCTTTAACTCTCTTCTTGTACAAAAAAATGGCACCTTAAATTCCTACTACTAACAACTCAAATAAGAACTTCCAATATTTTTTTCTCCCAAATTCATGTTTATTTTGGAAATCAACAAATTGGAACAAATTATGGTAATCATGTGTGTCCAAACATGAATATTAACTTTCAATAGAAACTTTTTCACCAAACCTATGTGTTTCATCTAGAAATACCGTTCATATAAAGTAATTGCCTTTCACAATGCAATGCTCACAATACTTTTCATATGATTCTCTTCTCATCACTTAATCCAACTGTGCTTTGTGGTTAATCACTTAACCGTTTGGTAAACCTATAGATTTTAAACTGGTTTGTCTACTATATATGGATTTTGAGAACTACAGAAACAAAATGTGTGTTTGTAAAGTATAAACATCTAAATTGCATGTATGATACGTGATAACCATACATAATGACTACTTGTTATTGCTAATTGATTTCACATAGTGGTAACCACAATTGGTCACCATATAAAAGGGTGTGTCAGAGAGGTGGGTATGGGCCCGGTCAAAAAGGTGAGCATGGGCCCCGTCAAATAGGTGGGCATGGGGCCCCGTCAAAGAGGTGGGCATCAGAGAGAGGGAGGCAGACGGCAGGGAACTGTTGTGTCTAATTATCATGTTTCAGGAGAAGACCCAGATGCAAATAGTGTCGAAGTAACAAAAGTTTATTAAGAAAACAGGGGGCAGGTAAACCAAAGGTCAAGGGCAGGCAGAGGTCAGTAATCCAGATCAGAGTCCAAAAGGTACAGAACGTCAGGCAGGCTCAGGGTCAGGGCAGGCAGAATGGTCAAAACCGGGAAAACTAGAAAACAGGAACTTGAGAAAGACAGGAGCAATTTTGTGCAGATGAGGGATATACATTTTAAAATAAAGTATACATCTAATCAATTTTTTTATTGTCCTATCATGATGGAACGATCCCCAACCCTATATCCTAGACACCCACCTGAACGACCCATACACCAAAGAGAAGTCCCCATCTGTTTTAATGGCCCTGCTGTGAGTACCCCCACCCATGGGGAGGGGGTCACACTCGGACAATCAGAGCATATTATTGTGGCCCTGGTGGCACAAAATAATCAAAGGTCTGACTGCACGGAAATGCTTGGGAAAATGGTTACAACGGGGGACCAGAGTGTTTGTGTCTCAGGGGAAGAGGGTGGATCTGATCTCCATAACCTAGGACTTGACATAGATTAATCAAATCTCATGTTAATTTTTGCTTAATCTTGCATGCTTTCTCAAACAGCTGTAACTGTATATGCATTCGTAAATCAGGTCCTTTCTTGAGTTGGGCTCTGGGATATAATAACCGTTGAGCATCTGATCTTATGGTTGATTGTGGAGGAAAGGGGTTGAGTGTGTTAGAGTATGTGCGTGTGTGTGTGTGTTTATCCCACATCTGTTGCAAGGGGGTAAGGATCTTAGGGAGAATATAGGATGAACCACAATAATTGTTTGCTAAAATAATAATTGCTTGACAAATATGTAATGTAATACAATGGCAATCCGGGTTATAGGTAACAACCCTACGCATGAACTGCCAACATTATTACGCATATTAATTGATAATGATGGAAATTAAGATATGCAAGATATTTGAATAGATATATATTTTTAAATAGCTATATATATATATTGAGGTGAGAGCATTGGAAATGCTTTTGGCGGTTGACCTGCTTCTGTTTTGTGGGTGGCACTGTGTGCTGTTTTCGATGGATGGGTCCTGGCCTCTCGGGGGCCTAGGGATCGGGGGACGGGAGTGGTATGCCGATCACTGGGATGACGGCCCAACTTGGGATGGGGAGGGGCTTTAGCGGGGGGGAATAGTGGAGAACAATTGGAGGGTTACTTAGTAGCAATGCAAATATCATGGTACAGCTATATGGACACTCAATCACTTTGGTATTTTTAATTGGTAAATTTACAAACATATATAATGATAAATAGATTTGAAACTTGTATCTCATTATGGTAAGTGGTGAAATAAGTATAGCCAGTTATAATTGTAATGGCTTAGCAGATAATAACAAAATAATAACAATATTTACATGGCTCAAAGAGAAGGAATATAATATCTATTGTTTACAGGAAACTCATTCAACAATTCTAGATGAAGTTCCATGGAAAAAGGAATGGGGGGGGCGAAATATACTTCTCCCATGGGAAAAGAAACTCAAAAGGGGTGATGATATTAATTAACAGTAATTTCGATCTGAATGTGCAAATTGTCCAAACAGATCCGCAAGGTAAATGGATTATTTTAAATATGTTATTGGACCATAAACAGATATGGCTCATTAACCTGTACGGACCAAATAATGATGATCCACACTTATTTGACTATATATAATACATTATCAACCTGCAAGCAATACAAGACCCTATTATTATGGTGGGAGATTATAATACTGTTTTAAATAGCTCAATGGACCGTAAAGGAAATCACACTACAAACTATCACCCTCATGCTCTTTAGGAAATCGTGAATGTCATGGATACATTAGAACTAGTAGATATATGGAGGCTTAAATATCCTGATCTAGTGAGATATACATGGCGGAGACTCAATCAAGGTAGTCGTCTTGACTTCATTCTTACAGTGGGGAAA